>NC_092153.1:53869063-54169063 GCF_045791955.1 Oncorhynchus clarkii lewisi
CTCCAGCCTTCCTTAGTCATCGCTCTGGGCAGAAGAGAAGAGATGATAGGAGACACTTTTCTATTTCCAGCTCTTTTCTTTCATCTGATCTGTGATCTCTCTCTTTCTCTCCCCCTTTTCTCTCTTCCCTTCACTCCTTCCCCCGCTATCTTCTTCCATCGCCTATTTTATTCTCTTCTCCTATTCTATCTCTTTTTTTGTTGCATAGTAGATACATTCACTAATTTCTCCTCCCCTCCCTCCCGTCTCACTCTGTCAGTACTGTCTGGTAGAGTACTCTGTTGGCTGTGGTTAGTGGGGCTGAGGGTAATGTGTAATGTGGGCTGAATCTCTGTCTGAGAGGGCTAAGGAGTAAACAGAGACTCATTGTCGGGAGTCTCGGAAAAAACCCTGCTACTGTTTATGACTGAGCCACAGAGACGGAGAGAGAGAGGAGGAAGAGAGAGAAGGGAGAGGGTAGAGAGAGACGAGAGTGAGTTACAGAGAGAGAGGAGGGAGAGAGAGAAGGGAGAGGGTAGAGAGAGAAGAGAATGAGTTACAGAGAAAGAGAGGGAGAGAGAGAAGGGAGAGGGTAGAGAGAGAAGAGAGTGAGTTACAAAGAGAGAGGAGGGAGAGAGAGAAGGGAGAGGGTAGAGAGAGAAGAGAATGAGTTACAGAGAGAGAGGAGGGAGAGAGAAGAGAGTGAGTTACAGAGAGAGAGGAGGAAGAGAGAAAAGGGAGAAGGTAGAGAGAGACGAGAGTGAGTTACAGAGAGAGAGGAGGGAGAGAGAAAAGGGAGAAGGTAGAGAGAGACGAGAGTGAGTTACAGAGAGAGAGGAGGGAGAGAGAGAAGGGAGAGGGTAGAGAGAGAAGAGAGTGAGTTACAGAGAGAGAGGAAGGAGAGAAAAGAGAGTGAGTTACAGAGAGAGAGGAGGGAGAGAGAAGGGAGAGGGTCGAGAGAGAAGAGAGTGAGTTACAGAGAGAGAGGAGGGAGAGAGAGAAGGGAGAGGGTAGAGAGAGAAGAGAGTGAGTTACAGAGAGAGAGGAGGGAGAGAGAAGAGAGTGAGTTACAGAAAGAGTGGAGGGAGAGAGAGAAGGGAGGGGGTAGAGAGAGAAGAGAATGAGTTACAGAGAGAGAGATTAGGGAGAGAGAAGGGAGAGGGTCGAGAGAGAAGAGAGTGAGTTACAGAGCGAGAGAGGGGGAAAAATAGTTTTAGGTTAGAGAGAGTGTGCGAGTGAAGAGAGAAAGAGTTAGGGAGTGGAGGAGTAGAGTTAGGAAGTGGAGGAATAGAGAGACAGGGAGTGGAGGGCTAGGGAGTTAGGGAGTAGAGGAGAAGAGAATTAGGGAGTGGAGGGCTAGAGAGTTAGGGAGTAGAGGACTAGAGAGTTAGGGAGTGGAGGAGTAGAGAGTTAGGGAGTGGAGGACTAGAGAGTTAGGGAGTGGAGGAGATGAGAGTTAGGGAGTGGAGGAGTAGAGTGAGAGGGAGTGGAGGAGTAGAGAGAGGGGGAGTGGAGGAGATGAGAGTTAGGGAGTGGAGGAGTAGAGAGATAGGGAGTGGAGGAGTAGAGAGAGGGGGAGTGGAGGAGTAGAGAGAAGGAGAGTGGAGGAGTAGAGAGAGGGGGAGTGGAGGAATAGAGAGAGAGGGAGTGGAGGACTAGAGAGTTAGGGAGTGGAGGAGAAGAGAGAGGGGGAGTGGAGGAATAGAGAGTTAGGGAGTGGAGGAGAAGAGAGTTAGGGAGTGGAGGAGAAGAGAGGGGGAGTGGAGGAATAGAGAGTTAGGGAGTGGAGGAGAAGAGAGAGGGGGAGTGGAGGAATAGAGAGTTAGGGAGTGGAGGAGAAGAGAGTTAGGGAGTGGAGGAGAAGAGAGAGGGGGAGTGGAGGACTAGAGAGCTATGGAATGGAGGAGAAGAGAGTTAGGGAGTGGAGGAGTAGAGAGAGGGGGAGTGGAGGAGTAGAGAGAGGGGGAGTGGAGGAGTAGAGAGAAGGAGAGTGGAGGAGTAGAGAGAGGGGGAGTGGAGGAGTAAAGAGAGGGGGAGTGGAGGAGAAGAGAGTTAGGGAGTAGAGGAGTAGAGAGAGGGGGAGTGGAGGAGTAGAGTTAGGGAGTGGAGGAGAAGAGAGTTAGGGAGTGGAGGAGAAGAGAGTTAGGGAGTGGAGGACTAGAGAGTTAGGGAGTGGAGGAGAAGAGTTAGGGAGTGGAGGAGAAGAGAGTTAGGGAGTGGAGGACTAGAGAGTTAGGGAGTGGAGGAGAAGAGTTAGGGAGTGGAGGAGAAGAGAGTTAGGGAGTGGAGGAGAAGAGAGTTAGGGAGTGGAGGACTAGAGAGTTAGGGAGTGGAGGAGAAGAGAGTTAGGGAGTGGAGGAGAAGAGAGTTAGGGAGTGGAGGACTAGAGAGTTAGGGAGTGGAGGAGAAGAGAGTTAGGGAGTTGAGTGGAGGGACTAGGGAGTTAGGGAGTGGAGGAGAAGAGAGTTAGGGAGTGGAGGAGAAGAGAGTTAGGGAGTGGAGGACTAGAGAGTTAGGGAGTGGAGGAGAAGAGAGTTAGGGAGTGGAGGAGTAGAAAGAGGGGGAGTGGAGGGACTAGGGAGTTAGGGAGTGGAGGAGAATATAGTTAGGGAGTGGAGGAGTAGAAAGAGGGGGAGTGGAGGGACTAGAGAGTTAGGGAGTGGAGGAGAAGATAGTTAGGGAGTGGAGGAATAAAAAGTTAAGGAGTGGAGGAGAAGATAGTTAGGGAGTGGAGGAATAAAGAGTTAAGGAGTGGAGGAGAAGATAGTTAGGGAGTGGAGGAATAAAGAGTTAAGGAGTGGAGGAATAAAGAGTTAAGGAGTGGAGGAGAAGATAGTTAAGGAGTGGAGGAATAAAGAGTTAAGGAGTGGAGGAGAAGATAGTTAGGGAGTGGAGGAATAAAGAGTTAAGGAGTGGAGGGACTAGAGAGTTATGGAGTGGAGGAGAAGATAGTTAAGGAGTGGAGGAATAAAGAGTTAAGGAGTGGAGGAGAAGATAGTTAGGGAGTGGAGGAATAAAGAGTTAAGGAGTGGAGGAGAAGAGAGAGGGGGAGTGGAGGAATAGAGAGAGGGGGAGTGGAGGAATAGAGAGAGGGGGAGTGGATGAATAGAGAGAGGGGGAGTAGAGGAATAGAGAGGGGGAGTGGAGGAATAGAGAGGGGGAGTGGAGGAATAGAGAGAGGGGGAGTGGAGGAATAGAGAGAGGGGGAGTGGAGGGACTAGAGAGTTAGGGAGT
The DNA here is from genome assembly GCF_045791955.1 of Oncorhynchus clarkii lewisi. Lineage (NCBI taxonomy): Eukaryota > Metazoa > Chordata > Actinopteri > Salmoniformes > Salmonidae > Oncorhynchus > Oncorhynchus clarkii. Next base: position 53,872,277 of record NC_092153.1, read on the forward strand.
GGAGGAGAAGATAGTTAGGGAGTGGAGGAATAAAGAGTTAAGGAGTGGAGGAGAAGATAGTTAGGGAGTGGAGGAATAAAGAGTTAAGGAGTGGAGGAATAAAGAGTTAAGGAGTGGAGGAGAAGATAGTTAAGGAGTGGAAGAATAAAGAGTTAATGAGTGGAGGAGAAGATAGTTAGGGAGTGGAGGAATAAAGAGTTAAGGAGTGGAGGGACTAGAGAGTTAGGGAGTGGAGGAGAAGATAGTTAAGGAGTGGAGGAATAAAGAGTTAAGGAGTGGAGGAGAAGATAGTTAGGGAGTGGAGGAATAAAGAGTTAAGGAGTGGAGGAATAAAGAGTTAAGGAGTGGAGGAGAAGATAGTTAAGGAGTGGAAGAATAAAGAGTTAATGAGTGGAGGAGAAGATAGTTAGGGAGTGGAGGAATAAAGAGTTAAGGAGTGGAGGAGAAGATAGTTAGGGAGTGGAGGAATAAAGAGGGGGAGTGGAGGAATAGAGAGAGGGGGAGTGGAGGAATAGAGAGAGGGGGAGTGGAGGAATAGAGAGAGGGGTAGTGGAGGAATAGAGAGAGGGGGAGTGGAGGAATAGAGAGGGGGAGTGGAGGAATAGAGAGAGGGGGAGTGGAGGAATAGAGAGAGGGGGAGTGGAGGAATAGAGAGAGGGGGAGTGGAGGAATAGAGAGAGGGGGAGTGGAGGAATAGAGAGGGGGAGTGGAGGAATAGAGAGAGGGGGAGTGGAGGAATAAAGAGAGGGGGAGTGGATGAATAGAGAGAGGGGGAGTGGAGGAATAGAGAGAGGGGGAGTGGAGGAATAGAGAGGGGGAGTGGAGGAATAGAGAGAGGGGGAGTGGAGGAAGAGAGAGGGGGAGTGGAGGAATAGAGAGAGGGGGAGTGGAGGAATAGAGAGGGGGAGTGGAGGAATAGAGAGAGGGGGAGTGGAGGAATAGAGAGAGGGGGAGTGGAGGAATAGAGAGAGGGGGAGTAGAGGGAAAAGGGTGAGATCATGTTTTTGTTATTATTATCATGCACTTGAGCCGTCTATCTATGCTGGGATTAGCTATGCCATGACATCATTGTTATTGTTTCATTTCTTCTTTCCTTCTAATATTGCCCAACTCCCCTTTCTTTTAAACATGCACACACTGGGTCATGATTCTCTAAACGGCACACACACACACACACATCTCAGAGTTGTCATGAGCAGATTAAGTGAGGGAGGGAGGGAGGGAGGGAGGGAGGGAGGGAGGGAGGGAGGGAGGGAGGGAGGGAGGGAGGGAGGGAGGGAGGGAGGGAGGGAAAAGATCAGAAGGTCCTGGATCCTCCCACACCAGAGGAAACAAACAGTGCCACCATTCAGACACACACATTTCAGGGGGGCAGAAGTGTATTAGGAGTTAATCAGAGAGTAGACCCTCTCTCTGTTCTTCTGATAACACGTGAGCTATTCTCCAGGTGTTCTTCTGATACACTCTGAGGGCATGGCCCAAAGAGCAGGACTCACACAGTTAGCTTTTACACTAAAAGGAAAAAGCTTCTAAGGAAATGATATATTATAATATTATTCTTTACATAACCTCCTCTTACTCCCTCTCTCCTCCGCTGTGTAAACTGGTTGTTTTGTTTAACACTGAGTTCAACAGTTGACTCTCATGTGTTGTTTTTCTGTGACGAGGAAATCTAGTTTATACTGTGAAGTGTTTGGTCCAAGCCCACTGTTGTGTGTTTCCATGTGTTTCCATGTGTTTCCGTGTGTGTCTGTCTGGATAAGAGTGTAAAGCCCTCTGGTCTCTTGAAAAGCTCTAAACAGGAAAATAAACAAATATCTGCAGTCACATAAATGTGACTATTTATTTAAATGAAGTCACCGTTGGCCGGAATCACACAAACTGGAGCTGTCTGCTGCAAGCACTCACACTCACTCACAACAAGATGAATATGTGTGACTTACAGATTAATATGCGTTCTTTTGCTTGTCATGTAGGTTATAACCCAGTTGTATTCCTCTCCCTCTATCTCTTCTCCTTCCTCTATCTCTTCTCCTTCCTCTATCTCTTCTCCTTCCTCTATCTCTACCCCTTCCTCTATCTCTACCCCTTCCTCTATCTCTACCCCTTCCTATATCTCTACCCCTTCCTCTATCTCTACCCCTTACTCTATCTCTACCCCTTCCTCTATCTCTACCCCTTCCTCCATCTCTACCCCTTCTTCTATCTCTACCCCTTCCTCTATCTCTCCCTCTATCTCTACCCCTTCCTCTATCTCTACCTCTCCTTCTATCTCAACCCCTTCCTCTATATCTCTACCTCTCCCTCTATCTCTACCCCTTCCTCTATCTCTACCGCTCCCTCTATCTCTACCCATTCCTCTATCTCAATCCCTTCCTCTATATCTCTCCCTCTATCTCTACCCCTTCCTCTATCTCTCTCTCTATCTCAACCTCTATCTCTTATCTCTACCCCTTCCTCTATCTCTCCCTCTATCTCTACCCATTCCTCTATCTCTGCCTTTCCTTCTATCTCTATCCCTTCCTCTATCTCTCCCTCTATCTCAACCCCTTCCTCTATCTCTACCCCTTCCTCTATCTCTACCCCTTCCTCTATCTCTACCCCTTCCTCTATCTCTACCCCTTCCTCTATCTCTACCCCTTCCTCTATCTCTACCCCGTCCTCTATCTCTACCCCTTCCTCTATCTCAACCCCTTCCTCTATCTCTACCCCTTCCTCTATCTCTACCCCTTCCTCTATCTCTACCCCTTCCTCTATCTCTACCCCTTCCTCTATCTCTACCCCTTCCTCTATCTCTACCCCTTCCTCTATCTCTACGCATTCTTCTATCTCTACCTCTTCCTCTATCTCTACCCCTTCCTCTACCTCTACCCCTTCCTCTATCTCTACGCATTCTTCTATCTCTACCTCTTCCTCTATCTCTACCCCTTCCTCTACCTCTACCCCTTCCTCTATCTCTACCCCTTCCTCTATCTCTACCCCTTCCTCTATCTCTACCCCTTCCTCTATCTCTACCCCTTCCTCTATCTTTCCTCCTTTCTCAGGCATCTGAACAATGAACATGCTCTGGATGACCGCAGTACAGCCCAGTGCAGGGTACAGATGCAGGTGGTCCAACAGCTGGAGATACAGGTGGGACACACACACACACACACACACACACACACACACACACACACACACACACAGTCATTCTCTGTGTCTGTACTTGTGTGAGCCAGGCTGGGGGTTTAGTGAAAGCACTGGAGCTTGTAATTTAAAGAGGAAAGCAGGCATCATAGGCCCCAATTATAACCATCCAGTCCATTCCAGTCCCTTTCTACTGGGTGGAAGGAGGGAAGGAGGAGGAAGAGGGGTGGACATCAAGATGATGCAGCCAAACACAAACACCCCACAAGAACCCCTAAACAGCATAGTGGCGAACCCAGGGTGTTGGAGCTGGAGTTTGGGTTAGCTGTGGCCCTGGTCCCCCTGGTAAACGGCATTGAGCCCCAAGCCTGAAGCCACCGATGGGCAACACAAAGTGACAGAGAGACAGGCAGTGTCACATCTCATCCCGCCTCCTGTCCTCTCCCCTTTCCCTGCCGTGTCACCTACCCCACTACTGCCCTGTTATAGTACCTACATACACACATAAACTCACACACGCACATCTTACACACATTCACTCAATGCTGCCATACTACTAGACACACAGCCAGTTCTTGTGCTAGCTTCTCCAGGCCTATGTCTCTCACACACCCTCCTGTTCACTAGTTAGCCCCTGGCTGTGGTGTGTTGGCTCGCTGACTGAGATGTCTCTCACACACCCTCCTGTTCACTAGCTAGCCCCTGGCTGTGGTGTGTTGGCTCGCTGACTGAGATGTCTCTCACACACCCTCCTGTTCACTAGCTAGCCCCTGGCTGTGGTGTGTTGGCACTCTGACTGAGATGTCTCTCACACACCCTCCTGTTCACTAGCTAGCCCCTGGCTGTGGTGTGTTGGCTCGCTGACTGAGATGTCTCTCACACACCCTCCTGTTCACTAGCTAGCCCCTGGCTGTGGTGTGTTGGCTCGCTGACTGAGATGTCTCTCACACACCATCCTGTTCACTAGCTAGCCCCTGGCTGTGGTGTGTTGGCACTCTGACTGAGATGTCTCTCACACACCCTCCTGTTCAATAGCTAGCCCCTGGCTGTGGTGTGTTGGCTCGCTGACTGAGATGTCTCTCACACACCCTCCTGTTCACTAGCTAGCCCCTGGCTGTGGTGTGTTGATACGCTGACTGAGATGTCTCTCACACACCCTCCTGTTCACTAGCTAGCCCCTGGCTGTGGTGTGTTGGCACGCTGACTGAGATGTCTCTCACACACCCTCCTGTTCACTAGCTAGCCCCTGGCTGTGGTGTGTTGGCACGCTGACTGAGATGTCTCTCATACACCCTCCTGTTCACTAGCTAGCCCCTGGCTGTGGTGTGTTGGCACGCTGACTGAGATGTCTCTCAGTAGAGATTTAGGAGGCGTTTCCACAGGCTATAGCACAGTAGCACCCACTAAACTGCAGTTAGCAATGGCAAACAGGGACGAGTGTCTGCAGGCTAGTGTGTCTGTGTCTGTGAGGGTGTGTGTAATGTGTGAGAAAAGGTTAGGTGTGTGTGTGTAGAGAGGGTTCCCATCTCTCTCTGTGCCTGGGGAGACTGGTGCTGTGAGACAGTGACAACAGCCCTGAGACACACACACACAAACACACACCACCACATGCTAAATCATAGACTAAGGGGATGCCTCTTTCTCTAACACAAACACCCATTACTTCACACCCTCCCCTAAATATCCGTGTTTTACTGCTTTAATGGGAGGCTGATGTTGCATTGACGCTGATGTGGCTTGACTGGATATTGTCAAGTCCACAGTGTGAGAATAAACCTGCAGTCTATAAACAACAAGACAAACCCAGGTTGGTGTGACTGGAGCTTGAGTCTTTTCCTTACTACCCTGCTTCTCGTCTATGACAATAGTAATTATTGACTCAAAAAGGACAGTTTTGCTGACGTGTGTGTGTGTGTGTGTGTGTGTGTGTGTGTGTGTGTGTGTGTGTGTGTGTGTGTGTGTGTGTGTGTGTGCGTGTGTGTGTGTGTGTGTGTGTGTGTGTGTGTGTGTGTGTGTGTGTGTGTGTGTGTGTGTGTGTGTGTGTGTGTGTGTGTGTGTGTGTGTGTGTTTCTCAGCTGGCCAAGGAGAGTGAGCGGCTGCAGGCCATGATGACCCACCTGCACATGCGCCCATCGGAGCCAAAGCCTTTCAACCAACCTGTGAGTACCTGACCTCTCACCCCTGACCCCTTACCTCTCACCATGCTGTAGCAGGTATTTGGTGTTTGCATCCTCTGTTGATCAGTGGGGCTTACACTTGGCCTTTATTCACTTTAGTGTTATCTATAGCGTTCATTATTAGTATGTAAATATGCACAAGGGGTGTTCTACATGAGCACAGGTCCCTGTAATAAACTATTTGATAATGGAGTAATAATCTGATTATAAGAATTCCGTAACCTTTGATCACAATACCAACATAGATCACAAAACCACACAAGCTTTTGAAATGTGGGTGAATCTTTTAATGTGTGTGAGCCATCCATCATTCTGCCCTGTTGAGACAATGTTAATTTCATCAACTATCATAATGACTCAAATATTTGTCAAAGACTATAACTGACTAAATAGACCCAGAAAAAACTATTAACTAAACAAAACATATTTTCATTTCAGTTGACTAAATCGACGAGAGGAGACTAAATTATCCCTGTGTCTAAAATCTGTGTCATAAGTGGACTGGAAGAGAGTTTTTGGAGAAATTGAGAGCTTTTCAGTGATAAGCACAATTAATATTAGCAGCACAGATGTGCAGTGCAGTTCTGTTCAGCAGTGGGAAGGACCTATATTCTCTCTGGTGAGCTGTGGGGGAGCAAGTGATGAGTGTGGGCAGTTCGGCTCCACTCCGCCTCTGATGATACACATCCTCTGATGGTACACATCCTCTGATGATACACATCCTCTGATGATACACATCCTCTGATTATACACATCCTCTGATTATACACATCCTCTGATGATACACATCCTCTCATGATACACATCCTCTGATTATACACATCCTCTGATGATATACATCCTCTGATGATATACATTCTCTGATGATATACATTCTCTGATGATATACATCCTCTGATGATACACATCCTCTGATTATACAATCCTCTGATTATACACATCCTCTGATTATACACAACCTCTGATGATACACATCTCTGATGATACACATCCTCTGATGATATACATTCTCTGATGATACACATCCTCTGATGATACACATCCTCTGATGATACACATCCTCTGATGATACACATCCTCTCATGATACACATCCTCTGATTATACACATCCTCTGATGATATACATCCTCTGATGATATACATTCTCTGATGATATACATCCTCTGATGATACACATCCTCTGATTATACAATCCTCTGATTATACACATCCTCTGATTATACACAACCTCTGATGATACACATCTCTGATGATACACATCCTCTGATGATATACATTCTCTGATGATACACATCCTCTGATGATACACATCCTCTGATGATATACATCCTCTGATGATACACATCCTCTGATGATACACAACCTCTGATGATACACATCTCTGATGATACACATCCTCTGATGATATACATTCTCTGATGATACACATCCTCTGATGATACACATCCTCTGATGATATACATCCTCTGATGATACACATCCTCTGATGATACACATCCTCTGATGATACACATCCTCTGATTATACACATCCTCTGATTATACACAACCTCTGATGATACACATCTCTGATGATACACATCCTCTGATGATATACATCCTCTGATGATACACATCTCTGATGATACACATCCTCTGATGATATACATTCTCTGATGATACACATCCTCTGATGATACACATCCTCTGATGATATACATCCTCTGTGAATACACATCCTCTGATGATACACATCCTCTGATTGTACACATCCTCTGATGATATACATCCTCTGATGATACACATCCTCTGATGATATACATCCTCTGATGATATACATTCTCTGATGATATACATTCTCTGATGATACACATCCTCTGATGATACACATCCTCTGATGATACACATCCTCTGATGATACACATCCTCTGATTATACACATCCTCTGATTATACACATCCTCTGATTATACACAACCTCTGATGATACACATCTCTGATGATACACATCCTCTGATGATACACATCTCTGATGATACACATCCTCTGATGATATACATTCTCTGATGATACACATCCTCTGATGATACACATCCTCTGATGATATACATCCTCTGTGAATACACATCCTCTGATGATACACATCCTCTGATGGTACACATCCTCTGATGATATACATCCTCTGATGATACACATCCTCTGATGATACACATCCTCGGATGATACACATCCTCTGATGATATACATCCTCTGATGATACACATCCTCTGATGATACACATCTCTGATGATACACATCCTCTGATGATATACATTCTCTGATGATACACATCCTCTGATGATACACATCCTCTGATGATACACATCCTCTGATGATATACATCCTCTGATGATATACATCCTCTGATGATACACATCCTCTGATGATACACATCGCGTAGGCAACTCTCTAGCTTCCATGTAGCTAACCTGTCACCACCAGCCTCCTAGTTAGCTACCATTTGCCTGGTTAAGAAACAGGCTACTTTATGAAATGTAAAACAATAGCACCATTGAGTTTAATAGTAAAACAACAGTCTAGCTATGTTTTTCTCTCCCTTGAGTAGGCTATAGAAAAGTAGGCTTGTAGTCTCACTTAACCCTCCCACTTTTCCAACTGCATTTCATATCCAGGTTCTGTGTAGCCAATGTAGCCAAGTCTCTTTTCCTCAGAGAAAACATGTTGATTCTAGCCCTTAGGCCACCGTTCAAAAGACATGACCCATAATGCCGGCGCTATGTTTTTTTCTTTCTATCATGCATTAGCTGGACACATTTTACATGTATAAAACACATTCATAAAACACATTCATAAAACACATTTAGAAAACACATTTAGAAAACACATTTATAAAACACATTTAGAAAACACATTCATAAAACACATTTATAAAACACATTTATAAAACACATTTATAAAACACATTCATAAAACACATTTATAAAACACATTTATAAAACACATTTATAAAACACATTCATAAAACACATTTATAAAACACATTTATAAAACACATTCATAAAACACATTTATAAAACACATTCATAAAACACATTTATAAAACACATTTATAAAACACATTTATAAAACACATTTATAAAACACATTCATAAAACACATTTATAAAATACATTTATAAAACACATTCATAAAACACATTTATAAAACACATTCATAAAACACATTTATAAAACACATTTATAAAACACATTTATAAAACACATTTATAAAACACATTCATAAAACACGTTTATAAAACACATTTATAAAACACATTTATAAAACACATTTATAAAACACATTTATAAAACACATTCATAAAACACATTTATAAAACACATTCATAAAACACATTTAGAAAACACATTTAGAAAACACATTTATAAAACACATTTATAAAACACGTTTATAAAACACGTTTATAAAACACATTTATAAAACACATTTATAAAACACGTTTATAAAACACGTTTGTAAAACACATTTATAAAACACATTTAGAAAACACGTTTATAAAACACATGTATAAAACACATTTATAAAACACATTCATAAAACACATTCATAAAACACATTTATAAAACACATTTAGAAAACACATTTATAAAACACATTTATAGAACACGTTTATAAAACACGTTTATAAAACACATTTAGAAAACACGTTTATAAAACACATTTAGAAAACATATCGCAGGCCATTCTAAAACTAGGCTACATAATAACCAGACTGTTAACCATTTGTTTAGGCTACACCTTGTTCAGTCATGTTAAGTCATTAGCTAGCTGTAGCTAACAACCTGGGGCATGTTCAGCAGAATGCAACGTTTTGGAACGGTCAGATAGAAATATGCTATGTAGAACAAACATGCCTCTCTGACATGTTGAATAAGGATTCCCAAACTTTTCACTCAGGCCTTAGCTCCCGTACTTTGCGAAAACCGGTGATACTGGTGATATTGTCGCTCTCTCATGTGCAATATCTATGTAGGCTGAATGGTCAGATAAATATTCTATAATATAATATTCATCTTATATATGTTTGTCATATTTCTGTGATGTGACTAAAATGTGACTAAAATGAAAGGAAATTTAGTTGTCTAAAATGGCCCAGTGTTTTCATCATTTTGACAATAACTAGACTAAATCATTAGTCAAATGACAGAAGACTAGACTAAATGTAAAAAAGAGTGCCAAAATGGAAACTGTGTTGAGGGATGGAGCTCTGTGTCTCCGGGCAGGCTGGCTGGCACAGGCAGGGTTGTTATTAGGTATCTAATGAATATTTCATTATTCAGATTGACGAGGAGTCTTATTAAAATATGAAGATGTTGAAATTAATTGTCAATTACAAGTGGAGTGTCTTAATTTGAGGGGATATAAATGGTTGCAGTGGAGCAGCGGGGTGTGTGTGTGTGTGTGTGTGTGTGTGTGTGTGTGTGTGTGTGTGTGTGTGTGTGTGTGTGTGTGTGTGTGTGTGTGTGTGTGTGTGTGTGTGTGTGTGTGTGTGTGTGTGTGTGTGTGTGTGTGTGTGTGCGTGTGTGTGTGTGTGTGTGTGGAGCCAACGCAGGGCATCAGCTGTCGTTAGCACCTAATGGGAAATCAGGAAGAGGCGTGTTTTGTGTCGTCGTGGGAGACAAGCCTCGGGGTCAGCGATTTGAGGAAGGGGGTGGAGGGGAGGAGTCTTCAGAATTGCAACAAAGCTTGCCCTCAATTGAGAGGGTTGTGGTGTTGCCTTGGTGATGTGGCCGGGTTCCAAAGCTAATGAAGTACCTGTTTTACAGAGGGATGGAAGGAGAGGAGGGAAGGAGAGAGAGAGAAGTGCTAGAGAGAGAGAAAGAAATAGAGGCAGATTTCCAGAGCTAATGAAGTAGCAGTTAAACAGGCCTGACCCCTAACCAGTCCAAATGGTACAGACCACTCGTCTGGAGCAGACAGGGAGAGGACAAGTTGGGGGGGAGGAGGATTGGTTAGGACTGGAAAGACAGTGAAGGACAAATAGAAGGGAAGGTGAACGAGAGAAAAGGGGGAAAGAGAAAGAGGAAGGAAGACAGAGCTCTTTATAAGAAAATGCAGATAATGCTGGCACTCTCTTAATCTCTCTCTCTCTATCTCTCTCACTCACACACATGTCCATGATGGTTTTAATTAGTTCTAATCTAGCAGCCCTTGGAAAAGCGTCCCTGAGTGACTCAGAGGACTGGTTTCCAGTTCCCATTGCTCCTGTGGGCTCTGCCTAATTGGGCCGAGCTGGGCCGTGAAGAGAGCGTGCCACCGCTGTGTGTGTGACCACAGAGGCCTTCACACACACAAACTCCCATTTCTTGCTTTGTTTTTCTTTTGTTCACTGAGGGCTAATTGCAGTGTGTGTAGGTGTGTGTGTGTCTGTGTAACTGAGTCTGAGGTCTTTGTTTTGCTGTTAATGATCATATGATAGATATAGTCTTTGTGCCAGCTGGGCATCACTCTTCATGTCTTTGTGTATAATGTGTCTAAGAGGGTTAGATAAGTCAAAGCAACATAGCTAACTGTCCATCCATCCTACCAGAGAGCAAGCTACAACCAGGAATGATGATGGTCCCTTTCGGATGATGTCACATCCTGTTTCCTTCCCCAGCTGAACCTGGCGTCCAGTGGCTCCCTGTTGAAGAGGGAGAGCGAGGTGTACCCCGAGGGTCTACCTCACCCCCCCACCTCCGCCACCACCCCCATCACCCCGCTCCGCCAGGGCCCCTCTGTCATCAGCTCCTCCAGTCTGCACTCACACTCACACCCGCACGGCGTGGGACCCATACGCAGGCGCATCGCAGACAAGTTCTGCACCCCCATCGCCTCAGGTATACGAGAGGGTATGCATACAACCCTCAAAAACACACTTGTGTACACACAAACATTTTAATAGATACAAGCATACTGGTAAACACATGCTCACAGTCTTTCTCCCTGACTGACTTACACACACACACACACACACACACACACACACACATATATATATATCCATGACTAATATGGTGTGTGTTTTCTCTGTAGAGCTGGCACAGAACTGTGAGTTCTATAAGAACGCTGATGTCAGACCTCCCTTCACCTACGCCTCTCTCATACGCCACGTAAGTCTCCTCTCCTCCATTTATCTCCCTCTCTTCCTTTTCTCTTCCTGTCATCTCCTCTCATCTCTTCTCTCATTTTAGTATTGTGATAGCTCCGTTGAGACGTTGGCTAATGTTGTCCCCTCTCTGTCTCTCTCTAGGCCATTCTGGAGGCTCCAGACAGGCAGCTGACTCTTAATGAGATCTATAACTGGTTTACACGAATGTTTGCCTACTTCAGGAGAAACACAGCCACATGGAAGGTGAGTCCACACACATTCCTACACACACACTCCTCCGCATACACACATGGTCACTCACCTACTATACATACACTGCATATCCACACACACACAGATTAGACAATATTCCTTCCCACACACACCCACACACTCACACACACACTCGGCAGCCTCAAAAACTGACATGGCCATTGAAACACCAAGCTGTTTTGATGATTATAAGCCATTTTACCCACAATGCCCTGAGTGGAGTGTGTGTGTGCGTAAGTGTGTGGACTCACTCCATGTGGCTGTGTTTCTTTACAGAGGTGTTAAATTGACTCACCCCACCCCCTCCCTCCGTTCCTTCCTCCCTCTTTTACCCTACCTCCCTCCCTCCCTCCCTCGATCCCTCCCCCTTCCTCCCTTCCTTTCTTCCCTCCCCCTTCCTTCCTCCCTCTTTTACCCTACCTCCCTCCCTCCCTCCATCCCTCCCCCTTCCTCCCTCCCTTTCTTCCCTACCTCTTCCTTCCTCCCTCTTTTACCCTACCTCCCTCCCTCCATCCCTCCCCCTTCCTCCCTCCCTTTCTTCCCTCCCCCTTCCTTCCTCCTTCTTTTACCCTACCTCCCTCCCTCCATCCCTCCCCCTTCCTTCCTCCCTCTTTTACCCTCCCTCCATTCCTCCCCCTTCCTTCCTCCCTCTTTTACCCTCCCTCCATCCCTCCCCCTTCCTCCCTCCCTCCCTCTTCTTCCCTCCCTCCTGGTCTTCTGAAGAGTTCTGTGAACTCTGACATGGCCTACGAAGACGGTTCCACTTAGCTCAGTGGAAACACATCTCACTATCACAGAGCCTCATTACAGTCACACACACACGCAATGGCTTCTCTCACACACACATTCTCACAAACACACTCTCGCAGTCCATGACTCACACACAGACTCACACACACACACCTGGCTGGACCTTGACAGTGTAGGTGCTGACCCATTTCTACTGAAGCCTCATTCTAATTTGAGTGTCAGTTCCTCCGGAGAGAGGGAGATTGAGCGAGAGAATGAGAGAGACAGATGAGAGGAGGGGTAAAGAGGGGGTGTCATGGCCCGAGCCTCGCGCTAATAGCCTTGAATTGGGAAGGGAGGGAGAGAGGGACTAAGGGAGGAAGGGAGGGAGATGCCAGCCTGGAATATCTAGCCGCCTCATTTCACCTTTATGAAATTTTACAATTAATGTATTCTCCCGCTTCCTCTCCACCTAGGTCCGGACCCTTTAAATATCTACCGTTATATATTAATATATGTATGGAGTGTCCAGAGGTTTGGCCTGTATTAAATATAGAGGAAGATGTATGTTCTTTAATGGGCCTGGTTATTTCATGAGGAAAGCTAGTGTCAGCCATGGGAAGTCATTGATCAGAGAGAGAGAGGGATGAGGGAGAGGGATGAGGGAGAGGGATGGGAGAGAGGGATGAAGGAAAGGGGTGGGAGAGAGGGATGGGAGAGAGGGATGGGAGAGAGGGATGAGGGAGAGGGATGGGAGAGAGGGATGGGAGAGAGGGATGAGGGAGAGGGATGGGAGAGAGATGGATGGGAGAGAGAGGATGGGAGAGAGGGATGGGATGGGATGGGAGAGAGGGATGAGAGAGAGAGGATGGGAGAGAGAGGATGGGAGAGAGGGATGGGAGAGATGGATGGGAGAGAGGGATGGGAGAGAGGGATGGGAGAGAGGGATGGGAGAGAGATGGATGGGAGAGAGAGGATGGGAGAGAGAGGATGGGAGAGAGGGATGGGATGGGAGAGAGAGGATGGGAGAGAGGGATGGGATGGGAGAGAGAGGATGGGAGAGAGGGATGAGGGAGAGGGATGGGAGAGAGGGATGAGAGAGAGGGATGGGAGAGAGAGGATGGGAGAGAGAGATGGGACAGAGGGATGGGATGGGAGAGATGGATGGGAGAGAGAGGGATGGGAGAGAGAGGATGGGAGAGAGGGATGGGACAGAGGGATGGGATGGGAGAGAGGGATGGGAGAGAGAGGATGGGAGAGAGGATGGGAGAGAGGGATGGGAGAGAGAGGATGGGACAGAGGGATGGGAGAGAGAGGATGGGAGAGATGGATGGGACAGAGGGATGGAGGGAGAGAGAGGATGGGAGAGAGAGGATGGGAGAGATGGATGGGAGAGAGTGGATGGGAGAGATGGATGGGACAGAGGGATGGGAGAGAGGATGGGAGAGAGGGATGGGAGAGAGGGATGGGAGAGAGGGATGGGAGAGAGGGATGGGAGAGAGAGGATGGGAGAGAGGGATGGGAGAGAGGATGGGAGAGAGGGATGGGAGAGAGGGATGGGAGAGAGGATGGGAGAGAGAGATGGGAGAGAGGGATGGGAGAGAGGGAGAGTTGAACTGCAGACTGTTCAGTCAGAGAGCGTTAAACAGTGATTTAATTTCTCCAAGGTTCTGAATATGGTTGAGAACTGCTTTTTATGGGTAGAGAGCAGGGTCACATTCAGTAGAATATATTACAGCAAAATATCATTTAAGAGTCTGTCTTGAACGTTTGGTACCAACGTGGTACCTTTAAGAATTCTAATATCACATTGAGGACAATATTTGAAGGGCTGTTCGCTGAAAGGTAAGAACTACACATCTGTTGTGTGGGCACTGTGACACACACACGCGACCTCTGTAACACCCCTACCCTCCTCTCCTTACCCCCAGCCTCATCCCTACCCACTATACCTCCCCTAGCTGTACCCCTACACCTCTCCAACACCACCACAGGCCTTACCCATACCTCTCTTTTCCACCTGTCAACCTTCTCCCCTTTCCCACATTTACCCTTACCCTGCTCTACACCTCTCCTCGCCCCAACCTCTGCAGGATGTGTTGTGTTTATGTGCGTGTCTGCTGGGTGTGTGTGTGCCGTGTGCTGTGACCTGCGGTAAATGACTGCTAATGTTTTAACTGGGAGAATTAGGCTTTCATCACGGAGACAAATGCAAATAGCAGAGAATAGCAGAGAAGCAGCAATGGCGGGGTGGCGGGCTGAGATTGGGGTCATACTCATTTACAAAACGGAGCATCACGGCTTGAAAGAGAGGGGGTGTGAGGAGGAGAGGGGCGGGGGTGGTCTGGGGCTGATTATGGTTTGTGTAATTATGTGTGTGTGTGTGCGTGTGTGTGTGTGTGTGTGTGTGTGCGTGTGTGTGTGTAATTACGGTGAGGAGTGATGCGCGCTCTGCCTGTCCCTCCCTCACGGATTTAAAAAGCGTGTCAGAGAAAATATGCAGGATTTAATTATAGACAAATTAAAATTGGTAATGAAATTGGGCATGAACAAACTACAAACAGCAGATGAAAAGGGAGGACGGTCCCTAGGGGAGTGAGCTGCAGATAGCGGTGTGTGTGTATGTATGTGTGTATGTAGATTGTGGCTGATTAAAGACGTTTTAAAATAAAACTAGGGAAGGAGATGCACATCCTTGTCTTATTTCCAGCTACAGACAGAATAGTGTGTTTAGTGTGTGTGTCTCTGCCGGGCTCCTGTGTTTAGTGTTTGTGTCTCTGCCGGGCTCCTGTGTTTAGTGTTTGTGTCTCTGCCGGGCTCCTGTGTTTAGTGTTTGTGTCTCTGCCGGGCTCCTGTGTTTAGTGTGTGTGTGTCTCTGCCATGCTCCTGTGTTTAGTGTGTGTGTCTCTGCCATGCTCCTGTGTTTAGTGTGTGTGTCTCTGCCGTGCTCCTGTGTTTAGTGTGTGTGTCTCTGCCGGGCTCCTGTGTTTAGTGTTTGTGTCTCTGCCGGGCTCCTGTGTTTAGTGTTTGTGTCTCTGCCATGCTCCTGTGTTTAGTGTGTGTGTCTCTGCCATGCTCCTGTGTTTAGTGTGTGTGTCTCTGCCATGCTCCTGTGTTTAGTGTGTGTGTCTCTGCCGTGCTCCTGTGTTTAGTGTGTGTGTCTCTGCCATGCTCCTGTGTTTAGTGTGTGTGTCTCTGCCGGGCTCCTGTGTTTAGTGTGTGTGTCTCTGTCATGCTCCTGTGTTTAGTGTGTGTGTCTCTGCCGTGCTACTGTGTTTAGTGTGTGTGTCTCTGTCATGCTCCTGTGTTTAGTGTGTGTGTCTCTGCCGGGCTCCTGTGTTTAGTGTGTGTGTCTCTGCCGTGCTCCTGTGTTTAGTGTGTGTGTCTCTGCCGGGCTCCTGTGTTTAGTGTGTGTGTCTCTGCCATGCTCCTGTGTTTAGTGTGTGTGTCTCTGCCGGGCTCCTGTGTTTAGTGTGTGTGTCTCTGCCGGGCTCCTGTGTTTAGTGAGTGTGTCTCTGCTGGGCTCCTGTGTTTAGTGTGTGTGTCTCTGTCATGCTCCTGTGTTTAGTGTGTGTGTCTCTGCCGGGCTCCTGTGTTTAGTGTGTGTGTCTCTGCCGTGCTCCTGTGTTTAGTGTTTGTGTCTCTGCCGGGCTCCTGTGTTTAGTGTGTGTGTCTCTGCCGGGCTCCTGTGTTTAGTGTGTGTGTCTCTGCCATGCTCCTGTGTTTAGTGTGTGTGTCTCTGCCGGGCTCCTGTGTTTAGTGTGTGTGTCTCTGCCGGGCTCCTGTGTTTAGTGTGTGTGTCTCTGCCATGCTCCTGTGTTTAGTGTGTGTGTCTCTGCCAGGCTCCTGTGTTTAGTGTGTGTGTCTCTGCCGTGCTCCTGTGTTTAGTGTGTGTGTCTCTGCCGTGCTCCTGTGTTTAGTGTGTGTGTCTCTGCCATGCTCCTGTGTTTAGTGTGTGTGTCTCTGCCGGGCTCCTGTGTTTAGTGTGTGTGTCTCTGCCGGGCTCCTGTGTTTAGTGTGTGTGTCTCTGTCATGCTCCTGTGTTTAGTGTGTGTGTCTCTGCCGGGCTCCTGTGTTTAGTGTGTGTGTCTCTGCCGGGCTCCTGTGTTTAGTGAGTGTGTCTCTGCTGGGCTCCTGTGTTTAGTGTGTGTGTCTCTGTGCTCCTGTGTTTAGTGTGTGTGTCTCTGCCGTGCTCCTGTGTTTAGTGTGTGTGTCTCTGCCGTGCTCCTGTGTTTAGTGTGTGTGTCTCTGCCGGGCTCCTGTGTTTAGTGTGTGTGTCTCTGCCGTGCTCCTGTGTTTAGTGTTTGTGTCTCTGCCGGGCTCCTGTGTTTAGTGTGTGTGTCTCTGCCATGCTCCTGTGTTTAGTGTGTGTGTCTCTGCCATGCTCCTGTGTTTAGTGTGTGTGTCTCTGCCGTGCTCCTGTGTTTAGTGTGTGTGTCTCTGTGTTTAGTGTTTGTGTCTCTGCCGGGCTCCTGTGTTTAGTGTGTGTGTCTCTGCCATGCTCCTGTGTTTAGTGTGTGTGTCTCTGCCATGCTCCTGTGTTTAGTGTGTGTGTCTCTGCCGGGCTCCTGTGTTTAGTGTTTGTGTCTCTGCCGGGCTCCTGTGTTTAGTGTGTGTGTCTCTGCCGGGCTCCTGTGTTTAGTGTGTGTGTCTCTGCCGGGCTCCTGTGTTTAGTGTGTGTGTCTCTGCCGGGCTCCTGTGTTTAGTGTGTGTGTCTCTGCCATGCTGTGTTTAGTGTGTGTGTCTCTGCCATGCTCCTGTGTTTAGTGTGTGTGTCTCTGCCGAGCTCCTGTGTTTAGTGTGTGTGTCTCTGCCGGGCTCCTGTGTTTAGTGTGTGTGTCTCTGCCGGGCTCCTGTGTTTAGTGTGTGTGTCTCTGCCGGGCTCCTGTGTTTAGTGTGTGTGTCTCTGCCATGCTCCTGTGTTTAGTGTGTGTGTCTCTGCCATGCTCCTGTGTTTAGTGTGTGTGTCTCTGTCATGCTCCTGTGTTTAGTGTGTGTGTCTCTGCCGGGCTCCTGTGTTTAGTGTGTGTGTCTCTGCCGTGCTCCTGTGTTTAGTGTGTGTGTCTCTGCCAGGCTCCTGTGTTTAGTTTGTGTGTCTCTGCCATGCTCCTGTGTTTAGTGTGTGTGTCTCTGCCGGGAACCTGTGTTTAGTGTGTGTGTCTCTGCCGGGCTCCTGTGTTTAGTGTGTGTGTCTCTGCCGGGCTCCTGTGTTTAGTGTGTGTGTCTCTGCCGTGCTCCTGTGTTTAGTGTGTGTGTCTCTGCCATGCTCCTGTGTTTAGTGTGTGTGTCTCTGCCATGCTCCTGTGTTTAGTGTGTGTGTCTCTGCCGTGCTCCTGTGTTTAGTGTGTGTGTCTCTGCCGTGCTCCTGTGTTTAGTGTGTGTGTCTCTGCCGTGCTCCTGTGTTTAGTGTGTGTGTCTCTGCCGTGCTCCTGTGTTTAGTGTGTGTGTCTCTGCCGTGCTCCTGTGTTTAGTGTGTGTGTCTCTGCCATGCTCCTGTGTTTAGTGTGTATGTCTCTGCCGTGCTCCTGTGTTTAGTGTGTGTGTCTCTGCCATGCTCCTGTGTTTAGTGTGTGTGTCTCTGCCGTGCTCCTGTGTTTAGTGTGTGTGTCTCTGCCGTGCTCCTGTGTTTAGTGTGTGTGTCTCTGCCATGCTCCTGTGTTTAGTGTGTGTGTCTCTGCCATGCTCCTGTGTTTAGTTACAGGAGCCATTAGTTGACTTCTTTGTCTGAACAAGTTTTTGTCATATTTGATTCTGTTCAGAACAACTACAAATAACCATTACAAGGTTCTCTTTTCAGGCAGGCTCTCTACATGCTTATGAAAGCAAATGATCTCCTTCTTTCTCCCTCTCTTGTCTCTCTCTACCTCTGTGTCTCTATCTGCCTCTCTCGTCTCTCTCTCCCTCTGTGTTTCTATCTCCCTCTCTCGTCTCTCTCTCCCTCTGTGTCTCTATCTCCCTCTCTCGTCTCTCTCCCCTCTGTGTCTCTATCTCCCTCTCTCGTCTCTCTCTCCCCCTGTGTCTCTATCTCTCTCTCTCTCTCTCTCTCCCTCCTGTATCTCTATCTCTCTCTCTCGTCTCTCTCTCCCTCCTGTATCTCTATCTCCCTCTCTCATCTCTCTCTCCCTCTGTGTCGCTATCTCCCTCTCTCATCTCTCTCTCCCTCTGTGTCTCTATCTCCCTCTCTCATCTCTCTCTCCCTCTGTGTCTCTATCTCCCTCTCTCGTCTCTCTCTCTCTCTGTGTCTATCTCCCTCTCTCATCTCTCTCTCCCTCTGTATCTCTATCTCCCTCTCTCGTCTCTCTCTCCCTCTCTATCTATCTCCCTCTCTCGTCTCTCTCTCCCTCTGTATCTATCTCCCTCTCTCATCTCTCTCTCCCTCCTGTATCTCTATCTCCCTCTCTCGTCTCTCTCCCCGTGTCGCTATCTCCCTCTCTCATCTCTCTCTCCCTCTGTATCTATCTCCCTCTCTCGTCTCTCTCTCCCTCTGTATCTATCTCCCTCTCTCATCTCTCTCTCCCTCTGTATCTATCTATCTCCCTCTCTCATCTCTCTCTCCCTCTGTATCTATCTCCCTCTCTCATCTCTCTCTCCCTTTGTGTCTCTATCTCCCTCTCTCATCTCTCTCTCCCTCTGTATCTATCTCCCTCTCTCATCTCTCTATCCCTCTGTATCTATCTATCTCCCTCTCTCATCTCTCTCTCCCTCTGTATCTATCTCCCTCTCTCGTCTCTCTCTTTCCCTCCATTTAGAATGCTGTGCGCCACAACCTGAGTCTGCATAAGTGTTTTGTGAGGGTGGAGAACGTGAAGGGGGCCGTGTGGACGGTGGACGAAGTGGAATACCAAAAGAGAAGACCACCAAAGATGACCGGGTACAAACTCATCACACACATTTATCTGCCTGCCTGCCCACCCTAGCTCTCATCACACACATGTATCCGTCTGCCTGCCCACCCTGGCTCTCATCACACACATTTATCTGCCTGCCTGCCCACCCTGGCTCTCATCACACACGTTTATCTGTCTGCCTGCCCACCCTGGCTCTCATCACACACATTTATCTGCCTGCCTGCCCACCCTGGCTCTCATCACACATTTATCTGCCTGCCTGCCCACCCTGGCTCTCATCACACATGTATCTGTCTGCCTGCCCACCCTGGCTCTCATCACACATGTATCTGTCTGCCTGCCCACCCTGGCTCTCATCACACATTTATCTGCCTGCCTGCCCACCCTGGCTCTCATCACACACATTTATCTGTCTGCCTGCCCACCCTGGCTCTCATCACACATTTATCTGCCTGCCTGCCCACCCTGGCTCTCATCACACATTTATCTGCCTGCCTGCCCACCCTAGCTCTCATCACACACATGTATCCGTCTGCCTGCCCACCCTGGCTCTCATCACACACATTTATCTGCCTGCCTGCCCACCCTGGCTCTCATCACACACGTTTATCTGTCTGCCTGCCCACCCTGGCTCTCATCACACACATTTATCTGCCTGCCTGCCCACCCTGGCTCTCATCACACATTTATCTGCCTGCCTGCCCACCCTGGCTCTCATCACACATTTATCTGTCTGCCTGCCCACCCTGGCTCTCATCACACATTTATCTGTCTGCCTGCCCACCCTGGCTCTCATCACACATTTATCTGTCTGCCTGCCCACCCTGGCTCTCATCACACATTTATCTGTCTGCCTGCCCACCCTGGCTCTCATCACACACATTTATCTGTCTGCCTGCCCACCCTGGCTCTCATCACACATTTATCTGCCTGCCTGCCCACCCTGGCTCTCATCACACACATTTATCTGTCTGCCTGCCCACCCTGGCTCTCATCACACATGTATCTGTATGCCTGCCCACCCTGGCTCTCATCACACACATGTATCTGCCTGCCTGCCCACCCTGGCTCTCATCACACATGTATCTGCCTGCCTGCCCACCCTGGCTCTCATCACACATGTATCTGTCTGCCTGCCCATCCTGGCTCTCATCACACACATTTATCTGCCTGCCTGCCCACCCTGGCTCTCATCACACACATTTATCTGCCTGCCTGCCCACCCTGGCTCTCATCACACATTTATCTGTCTGCCTGCCCACCCTGGCTCTCATCACACATTTATCTGCCTGCCTGCCCACCCTGGCTCTCATCACACATTTATCTGTATGCCTGTCCACCCTGGCTCTCATCACACATATGTATCTGTCTGCCTGCCCACCCTAGCTCTCATCACACATTTATCTGCCTGCCTGCCCACCCTGGCTCTCATCACACATTTATCTGCCTGCCTGCCCTCCCTGGCTCTCATCACACATTTATCTGCCTGCCTGCCCACCCTGGCTCTCATCACACATTTATCTGCCTGCCTGCCCACCCTGGCTCTCATCACACATTTATCTGCCTGCCTGCCCACCCTGGCTCTCATCACACATTTATCTGCCTGCCTGCCCACCCTGGCTCTCATCACACACATGTATCTGTCTGCCTGCCCACCCTGGCTCTCATCACACACATGTATCTGTCTGCCTGCCCACCCTGGCTCTCATCACACACATTTATCTGCCTGCCTGCCCACCCTGGCTCATCACACACATGTATCTGCCTGCCTGCCCACCCTGGCTCTCATCACACATTTATCTGCCTGCCTGCCCACCCTGGCTCTCATCACACATTTATCTGCCTGCCTGCCCACCCTGGCTCTCATCACACATTTATCTGCCTGCCTGCCCACCCTGGCTCTCATCACACACATTTATCTGTCTGCCTGCCCACCCTGGCTCTCATCACACATTTATCTGCCTGCCTGCCCACCCTGGCTCTCATCACACATTTATCTGCCTGCCTGCCCACCCTGGCTCTCATCACACATTTATCTGCCTGCCTGCCCACCCTGGCTCTCATCACACATTTATCTGCCTGCCTGCCCACCCTGGCTCTCATCACACACATTTATCTGTCTGCCTGCCCACCTTGGCTCTCATCACACACATTTATCTGTCTGCCTGCCCACCCTGGCTCTCATCACACATTTATCTGCCTGCCTGCCCACCCTGGCTCTCAACACACACATTTATCTGTCTGCCTGCCCACCCTGGCTCTCATCACACACATTTATCTGTCTGCCTGCCCACCCTGGCTCTCATCACACACATTTATCTGCCTGCCTGCCCACCCTGGCTCTCATCACACACATTTATCTGTCTGCCTGCCCACCCTGGCTCTTATCACACACATTTATCTGTCTGCCTGCCCACCCTGGCTCTCATCACACACATTTATCTGTCTGCCTGCCCACCCTGGCTCTCATCACACACATGTATCTGCCTGCCTGCCCACCCTGGCTCTCATCACACATTTATCTGTCTGCCTGCCCAACCTGGCTCTCATCACACACATTTATCTCCCACATGAATCTGCCTGCCTGTCCACCCAGGCTCTGATGATAAGTGTGTGTGGGTGATGTGTGTGTGAGGTTATAGGTGTAGGCATGTATAATTGTGTCATTATTACTAGTGATGCACTGATATTACATTTTTGGCCCTTACCGATATCCAATATTTTCCTTGCCAAAAAAAAACTGATACCGATAACCGATATTTAAAATATAATTTTAGCAGACTTTTAAGGATTCTAGTACAGTTAAATAGTGGACACACACACATGGACACAGCAGTCTAAGGCACTGCATCTCAGTGCAAGAGGTGTAATAGGTCGGCACACAATTGGCCCAGCCTCGTCCGGGTTTGGCCGGGGTAGGCCATCATTGTAAATAAGAATTTGTTCTTAACTGACTTGCCTAGTTAAATAAAGGCCTACAAACCCTCAGTCCAGCCACTCTCAGCCTATTGCGGACAGTCTGAGCACTGATGGAGCGATTGTGTGTTCCTGGTGTAACTCGGGCAGTTGTTGTTGCCATCCTGCACCTGTCTCGCAGGTGTGATGTTCAGATGTACCGATCCTGTGCAGGTATTGTTACACGTGGTCTGTCACTGCGAGGACGATCAGCTGTCTGTCCTGTCTCCCTGTAGCGCTGTCTTAGGCGTCTCACAGTATGGACATTTCAATTTATTGCCCTGGCCACATCTGCAGTCCTCATGCCTCCTTGCAGCATGCCTAAGACACATTCACAGAGATGAGAAGGGACCCCGGGCATCTTTCTTTTGGTGTTTTTCAGAGTCAGTAGAAAGGCCTCTTTAGTGTCCTAAGTTTTCATAACAGTGACCTTAATTGCCTACCATCTGTAAGCTGTTAGTGTCTTAACGACCGTTCCATAGGGGCATGTTCATGAATTGTTTATGGTTCATTGAACAAGCATGGGAAACAGTGTTTAAACCCTTTACAATGAAGATCTGTGAAGTTATTTGGATTTTTACAAATGATCTTTGAAAGACAGGGTCCTGAAAAAGGGACGTTTTTTGTTGTTGCTGAGTCTAGGTATGCACGTCAGCTTTGACAGCGGTTTTGCACATCGGGGCGTTAAACTAGACATTCCGATATGTTCACCCCTAATTATTACCAAGGGGTTAACACAGGAGTCAAATTTAAAGGCCTGCTCTGTCAGTGTGTGTGTTTCATATCTAAATGTGTGAATGTGTGTGTTTCCCATTCTACGTATTTGTGGACACCATTACTGTGCTGCTGTGGAGAGAGGTTTGTTAGCGTGAAGCGTGTGTCAACAAATCTTCACACACGGAAGACAGAGGCTTGTTAACATGTGTAACAAGATTTTCAATTCCAACTGCCAGAGAAATCAGGCCATATTATACACTTAAATACACACATGCCTGCACAACAGATATCAGAGACTGGGAACCGCTGTTGTGGGTGTGTTAACAGCATCTGTTTACAGTATGTGTGTATGCTTGTGTGTGTATCTGGTGCATTTGTTACATTTGTAAGTTGTTTTTGGCTGCAGCTGCTCCTTTACACACATGCACTCAACATGTGGGCAGCAGGTAGACTAGCGGTTCGAGTGTTGGGCCAGTAACTGAAAGGTCGCTGGTTCGAATACCTGAGCCAACAAGGTGAAAAACCTTTCGGTTACTGGCCCGACCCTCTTAACCGCTAGGCTACGTGCTGCTCCGTGGCTGACCCTGTAAAAACAACACATTTCACTGCATCTACCCAGTATACGTGATATGTGTTTAATTCTAATCTCCACCTATTTCTTTCTCCCCCCTCTCTTTCGCTCTCTCTCTAGGAGTCCTACTCTGGTGAAGAATATGATTTCAGGCCTGGGCTTCGGTTCCCTAAACGCCAGCTACCAGGTTAGTGTACACACCTACACACACACTAGTTAGCAAGTTAGGCTAGTTAGTGACACGTGCACACATCCAGAACACTCCTCCCCACATGCACACACACACACACCTCCCAACACACAGACAGTGGTTCTTCCTTTAACATACTAACATACTAATTCTGTGACACATAAGTGTCAGCCATTGTTGCCAGAATGACGCAATTTGCCACAAATTTACCAGAAACGGTCGCGGCTCCAAACTTTTAAAGGAAGAACAATTGTACACATACACCTTACTCCATCCGACTATGACTCAGATGACTTATAGCATCAACTATTTGTCAATTAAGGTCACTGCATGAAATTTGTGCCTGTCCTAGAAAATCAATTTCAGTCACTCCTATATCACCTGCACACACTCCCTGGGCAAACCAACCAGCAATGAATGCTCTCTCACTTTCACTCTCTTTCTCTCTCTCTACCCTCTAACCCACCCGCTCCCCACCACACACACACACACACACACACACACACACACACACACACACGCCACTAAACCCTTGAGCAGTGAAGTGTAGTGTGCAGGAGCCCCCTAGTGATTGTATGTGGTAATCCTGAAGAGTTAGTCATCCAGGCAACACTGCTTTAGTCTTCAGCATGACTGATTATCAAATCAACGTTTATTCGTCACATTTACAGCAGGTTAAAACGGTGCAGCGAAATGCTCAGCAAGTACTCAACAGGACTAAACAGTCAAAGCATCTGTGTTACTGAATAAATACATGGGTTCTTCTTGCTCACAAAGTTTATTTGTGGATCCATAAGTACTTGAAGTCAATTGTGATGTATGTGAGTGTCTTTTAATGTAAATCTGTGTGTTCCTGTGTGTGTGTGTGTGTGTGTGTGTGTGTGTGTGTCAGGCGGCCCTTGCAGAGAGCAGTTTAACTCTACTGAACAGCCAGGGCCTGGTTAACCCCTCATCTGCCGCCAGCCTCAACATGCTGCATGGGATGGGTCATGATGACGTCAGCTCCACTGTGGAACAGGTCAACAGCAACGGCAGCTGCAGCCCTACACTCAGCCCACAGCAGTATGGGTAAGACACACACACACAAACACACTCCCTCTCTCTTTCTCTGTCTTTCTCTAACGCGTCCCTCTGCCTTTCAGACACCAGGTCCATGTGAAGGAGGAGCCCACTGAGATCGAGGAGGACAGCCGCTCCATGTCGCTCATGGCAACTGTCACTCAGAACATGGCATTGCCTAGCGATCGCGATGACCGCGATTTGGATGATGAGCTTCCCACCGAGGAGCTGGAGTAGGATTGGATGAGCTGAACCAGTGGACGGGACTTTGAGGTTTAATCCCGCCCGCTCCATTGGAGTGAAGCGAAATGATGACCACGTAAAAAAACAAGATAGAGATAAAAAAAAAAAAAGATAAAGATCATGATTTTTATAAAGCAAGAAACCAACAACATTGACAAACAGGGTTAGACCTCCATTACATACCGACGCAAAAATAACACTCTGGAGCATTGCTTTATTCCCACACATTTTCACCCACCTCACCCCCTCCTCCTCACCCCCTCCACCCTCACCCGATGAGCAGCGTATTGTCAGAGAGACAGCTCTCAGTGGTGATATGGAGGGAGGGTCCCCTCTCCTCTCTCCTCTCCCTGTTGATTCACACAGATGGTCTGCCCGCCCTACAGTCCTTTAGTGCTGGTAGTTTGATGTTCACACCACTACAATATACATACAGGTGTGTGAGAGAGAGTGTGGAGAGACACACACATCAGATCATGTGTATATATTGTTTGGAACAGTCACCAGGAGGTGTATAACTCTCCTCCTCTTCTCCGGTCATGTTAGTTTCTTTTTCTTTTCTTCTTTTGCCTGAAAGAACTGCTGGGCTTTGAGATGGAAGGAAGAACAGCGGTTTTCTCAAGGATTACCCCACCTGCTCACACATCAGAAACCAAGCTTACAAACCAGTCAGTGATCCATAGGTGGGACTGAGACTGGATTGCAGGATTCTGCCCTATGCCCACTCTCTAGCCATTATCTGCCCTATGCCCACTCTCTAGCCATTCTCTGCCCTATGCCCACTCTCTAGCCATTCTCTGCCCTATGCCCACTCTCTAGCCATTCTCTGGCCTATGCCCACTCTCTAGCCATTCTCTGCCCGATGTTCACTCTCTAGCCATTCTCTGCCCTATGCCCACTCTCTAGCCATTCTCTGCCCTATGCCCACTCTCTAGCCATTCTCTGACCTATGCCCACTCTCTAGCCATTCTCTGCGCGATGTTCACTCTCTAGCCATTCTCTGCCCTATGCCCACTCTCTAGCCATTCTCTGACCTATGCCCACTCTCTAGCCATTCTCTGCCCGATGCCCACTCTCTAGCCATTCTCTGCCCGATGCCCACTCTCTAGCCATTCTCTGCCCGATGCCCACTCTGTAGCCATTCTCTGCCCGATGCCCACTCTCTAGCCATTCTCTGCCCGATGTCCACTCTCTAGCCATTCTCTGCCCAAGCCAGACAAGACTCTCTTTACTCATTATGACAAACAAAAAAAGAAGACATTGTTTCCCCCCAAAAAGACCCTTTGGTGCTTTACTCCTCCTTCATGTGTGATAGAGTGATGGGCACAGGGCAACCTGAGAGAGAGAGAAAGGAGAGATCATCCACACAGAGATATCTGACTAAAATAGTTTATGATTATGGAATACAAAACATTTTATATCCAAAAAGTGGTGGCTTTTTCACTTCCTTCTTTCTTTGATGTTATCTTCATTTATTTTTTAGGATTCATATTTCCATGGTGATATAATTCTGTTTTAAAGTGTATTTTGTAAAAATGCATTGTTTGTTTTGTTTTTAGTTTTTATTAACTCTGCTTGTTCACACCATTCCAAACTAGTATTGGTGGCAAAGAAAGTGCAGTATTGTCCCAAAATTCCCCATACCCCAGCCCACCATGAATACCTTTCTGTGTGTCTGGGTTTGCCAGTTTAGATGGCAGGAGATTGAGAATAGCACTTAGAATCGAGGGCCTCAGCTCCTGAGAACACTCACCAATAATCCCAACATTATCATCCATTTGTATTATTCCTTTTTAACTAACTTTCATTCCTTTTTATTTTATCTTCTCGTAGTTAGTTGAGAAACATCAGCTGTGATACAAAGCAATGCTTGAAAAAATATATTATGGCAGTCAGAGAATACCTCATCCCACAAATTTCTGCCCGGAAGTGTGTGCAAAATGTTAAAGTAAGGGGGAATTCTTTGTGTGGGACACCAAAACGTGGCAACTCTGCTCAGTTTCATTTCAAAGTTCTATTGTTACTATAGTTACTGTATAGAAGCTGTCTGCAATTCACTGTGTGAGTTGAACTCAAAGGAATAGCACGTGAGATTTAAAATCTTTTGTTTTCAGTGAGCATAAAAGCATTACCTTCTCTGCAGTGCCATACCAAATTTAAACACATTATTTTTTATGTATTTTCTGCTTTTTCTCCCATTTTATTTTTGTTACAGGTAACCAAAGAAATGTGTAGAAAACCAAAAACCCTGTAGTTTATTTTTCCCCTTTTGAGTTTTTCCTCTAAAGAACTGGCCAAAAGACAATAAACATCTGACATTTAAATTATTATTGTATTATCGTAACTCTTACGTTGAATTTGTTCATGACAGTACTGACCATTCCAAAAACCAAAGTATAAAATGCTAAATAGAATTTGGTGATGTTAAAATATTTTTTACATATGTTTAACTGGTGCAAATGACGACTAACATTAGGCATGCTATGGTTGAAGGCCGAAAACAGTATTAACAAACACTTTTGCAGTTCCTTAGATAAAGAAAGAAAGCACTTAGGATTTAAATCTCTATCTCTCCATGCTCAGGCTACCTGTGTTTCAAACACAACCCTATGACAGGCTCTGCTGTAGGCAAGCCTAAGATGGGATTCAGGGTTAAAGATGACTAATAATTATCTTACCCTCATTAGGCACTTGAACACAACATTTATATACCTGTATGTGACACTAGAAGCCAGCAAAAAAAAGAAGTGGGCTGTTGTCAGTTGTCCATTAACTGGGATACCGTGTAAAACAAAAATACATTTTTATTGCACTGTAATAATGCATGTTTTGATTAATTTCCTCAACCAAAACAATATTTTCATTGTGAAACTCTATACATTCAAACATCCCTTTGTGCTATGCAGGAGAATGTCATTTTTCTGACCCGGCTCCCGGTTTGATTGAATAGGACCAAAAGTCCCATTGTCTAGCAGTGAACAGTTTACTTAACGTACTTTCTTTACTCCTCACCTACAGTATACTCTAGCAGACACAACAGTTTAAAAAATACCAAAAAGGACAGCTGTTATAATAAATAGGAACAAAATGATAATGTTTCGCTCTTATAATGTCTTCATGCTCTCACATTGCTATAGAAACACGTTCATAATCCCCTAGTCTGTGAGTAGTTGTGATAGAGACTGTTTGAAGCTGGCTGTCATTCCAAACATCACATCAGTAGACAAACGGAGGGTTTTTCAGAACAGACATACCATTATGACCATTTGTGATATTTACAGTAAAGAGAGAACAACTGACAAATGACACAATCATACCAATGTGAAAGGAGCACACCAAGGGACATGTCAACTTATGTCTTTTTTCTAAAACAAAATTTGGGAACAGTTTTGTCAAATCAACTCTTGCACCATTTTCGTTGTTTTTTAATAAAGGAGTCTTTGTATTGACTTCCTGTGTAAAACAGCACTGTTTCCTGTATAAGTAGCGTTATGATGCTTCACGTCATCAGACTGATTTATAACAAACAAAGTGGGAGAGGGACACCGAGAGTAAAAACCAAAAATAACACTACCTCCTTTTCAAAATGGTTCACAATAAAAGCAAATGGGAGACTGGAGACCAGAAATATGTCTGGTTTAAAAAAAAAAATCTTCCTCAATAATAATAGTGAAATATACCAAAACACAGCTTACTGTTAATACACATTAAGTGGGGCTGAAAAAGCTTGTCTGGCTATCTGAACTCCAAATTCATGAGCGTGAGCGCAAAAACAAAGAGACGTTACAACAACATTACACCCCGTTAAAGATAGACTACCTCTCCTAAAACACCAGATAACTGGTGCGTTCTCCTAAGAGTGAAGAGTGAAGTGGTCACCATGTTTAAAAGGTCTACTCTCAGCTGTGTATTATTGGCTCTCTCCGTACTGTCCATTATCATAAAACTCTGTGAAAAGCCTCTTAACTGGGTGCTCTAATTGTATGCACGCATATTTATGAGCCGGCTTTGCCGGCAGCCAATGATAGTCCAGTCGTTAGCTGCGACTCAATGGGGCAGGAAGCTGGTTGTCAGGAGTGATGATGGGCAGAATGTATGAGTGCCCTGCACCCGCCATTGGGCCACACACACACTAGTGCCCGCCACACGCCAGCGGCCCACACTACACATGAATGGAGAGAACAGCTTTAAGATGGCAGCGATAAAGGAAACACACTCACCGGCTGTAGTCAGTGTTCAGTCGAAAGGGCCCTTAGTATCAGTCAATAAGCCTCAGAGCTGGGAATTAAAGCCCTGTGACATGGAGCTGGCCCTTCACGGTGAATAGTGGCCCCTGTCACTAGGAGCCGGGCCCCTGTTGGCCCCTTGGTTCAGACAGCTGAGGAGAGGCTCTGAGTAACTAAAGATACTATCCAAAGACAAACACAGAGCTTGCTGGGAGACGGACAATAATACCAGCTTACAAAGGAATGAATGATTACTACTACTATTATTGTTATGATCCAAACTCTCACGAAAGAGGCGCTGCTGCATTCAGTAAATATATGATGTTTGAATTCTCATCCTTTAAGGTAAGCCAAGCTGTTTTATCAAGATGTAGATTGACATTTGTTGATGGTGTTGACAGATTGCCATAGACACTTCTGTTCCTTCTCCGGCTTGGCTGTTATGATGTACCATTGTATATTAACACTTGGCTCTCGAGGGCATTCTTTACCATTATGTCTTTTTGATTTTCTCTTTTCTTCATTTACTTTTTGTAAAGCTTCCAGCTTGGATTCCTATACTGTATTGCTATTGCTGAAGTGTATGCATTTATCATATTAAGTGCTGCAGGTATCTTTGTTGAATAGTTATTCCTTCCTTTTTTTTCTCGTTTTCTTCATAAAACGTCTGGGACGATGATTTTTTAAGTGTATTATCTCAAAAAAAATTAAAAGAATTAAAGTTAGATAAGTGGTTTAGGTAACAGCTGTTTGTATATTTATCTTAGCTAGGTCTATTTTGATACCTTTTGTCTCTGTACTGCATTTTTAAGGAAAGAAAAAGAAAAACAACAGTAAAACAACAAGTTGACTTCATTATGTATTGTTGATACCTCAGAAGGACTTTTCTCTAAGACAGGACCAAAACCTCAGACAAAATGAGAGAAAGAGGAAAATAATTGAAGAAAATATGTAGCCCCTCTCTTGCTTTTAAAGATGGACCAATGTAAAGGTGATGTTGTGGGTCCTTTATGTGCCAATATGTGTCCTCTGACCCCTGACCACAGTCATTCCTTTGATGACCTTTAACTTACAGCGGTCAATCACTCAATAGGACAACTGGGCGTGGCCCTCAATCAAACACCTGATGGCATTTGTCCAATTAGAATCCTAACCAAAGGTGTTGTGAGTGGTCATGGCTTACAAGCTAACAGACCACCACAACCATAACCACAACCGTAACCAAACCAACCCTAGGCACTGATCTACCACAAGCTACTTCCCATACCTCAAACCATTCTTCGCTATCACCATCGCTATCATCTCTTGGACAAGCACTCTTCCTATTGGATCATTAGTGTCTCCAGGGACCTAATTGGCCCCGCCCCTGCTCTATGATTGGACAGCTCTTAGGTGTCATGTTGAGGAAAAGGGAACTTAAAGGACAGTTGCCCATGTTATTATGAACTTCACAGCCCACCCCAAAAAAATGGAACTACCACTTCAGCTGTCCTCTGGCTGTCCTCTGGTTGTATCTTAGGAATGTGTGTACATTCAGCTGTCCTCTGGTTGTATCTTAGGAATGTGTGTACATTCAGTGACTTTCTGTAACATTACTTAGTTTCTGTTTACCTCTCTTTTATCTTTTTATTTTGTTCTGTTTCTTCATTTTTGAAAGTGTGACCCAGGGGAATGGGTAAAGTAGGAGCAGGTGGTGGTTTTTAAGATGGTCTAAAAGAGGTTTTAAAAAAGGCGACTTTGCCACCGAGACCTTTACCCTTTCCCCCTTCCCTGGGTGGCCATGTAATGCCAGTCACTGCCCTTTCCCCCTTCCCTGGGTGGCCATGTAATGCCAGTCACTGCCCTTTCCCCCTTCCCTGGGTGGCCATGTAATGCCAGTCACTGCCCTTTCTCCCTTCCCTGGGTGGCCATGTAATGCCAGTCACTGTCCTTTCCTCATGCTGTATAAAACACACACATATATCTGTGTATTTGTAACCTGAATCTTCTTGTGTCTGTCCATGCAGACAATAAAACAACTGTACAGTAGGTCTAGTTGCATGTAATCTGTACTAATTATTGACAATGGCATTATAAAATGCAATAAAATACTTATTACACTGTCTGACTGTGTCAGCGTGATGTTCTTTATCTGTCCAGATGTGCCACTGGTTTTACGCACGCTATTCCTAGAGGTAAAGGGATGGTTCCTTAGTGCAGTCAAATGCCTCATACACCTGCCCCAAACCATAGCTGTATCCACCATCCCCTTGGCCCTACTCTCCCCCTTCCCCACCTTTCTCCCCAGCTCACCAATGTTTCACCAATTCCTCCTGAGATTTAGAAAGAGCTATATTGTGTGTGTCAGAGAGAGAGAGAGAGAGAGAGAGAGAGAGAGAGAGAGAGGAGGGAAATGTGCTTTGAATAAGAGTGGCAGACAGGGCGAGGCCTCAGAACAAACAGACTCCTGGCAAGGAGCACACTCACACAATACACACTCACACAATACACACACACACAATACACACTCACACAATACACTCACACAATACACACACACACAATACACACTCACACAATACACACTCACACAATACACACTCACACAATACACACTCACACAATACACACACTCACACAATACACACTCACACAATACACACACACACAATACACACTCACACAATACACACACACACACAATACACACTCACACAATACACACACAATACACACTCACACAATACACACACACACACACACAATACACACTCACACATTACACACACACACACAATACACACTCACACAATACACACTCACACAATACACTCACACAATACACACACACAATACACACACACACACAATACACACTCACACAATACACACTCACCCAATACATACTCACACACCACACGCTCACACAATACACACTCCCACAATACACACTCACCCAATACATACTCACACAATACACACACACACAATACACACTCACCCAATACACACTCCCACAATATACCTTCCCACAATACACACTCCCACAATGCACACTCACGCAATACACACTACCACAATACACCTTCCCACAATACACACTCCCACAATACACACTCACCCAATACACACATACTGTAGGTGGACTCACTCATCACTCCAGCCTGATTGAGGAAAGGGAGAGAGTGTGGGAGCAGCGGTCCCAATGTGTGTGTGGTGTGTGAGTCAAGGGAAACATCTGGAAAAGTAGAGGTATGGAGTGTGTCTGGTGAGAGACTTCGATCCTCTACCAGTCTCGCCATCTCATTTAGCTGATGACATTTGTCAAATCATATTCACCACTTTGACTGTGTGACGTAGTGCTCACCCTGTTTTTTCCTCGGTTGTAGTGCTCACCCTGTTGCTTCCTCTGTTGTAGTGCTCACCCTGTTTTTCCTCTGTTGTAGTGCTCACCCTGTTGTTTCCTCTGTTGTAGTGCTCACCCTGTTTTTTCCTCTGTTGTAGTGCTCACCCTGTTGCTTCCTCTGTTGTAGTGCTCACCCTGTTGTTTCCTCTGTTGTAGTGCTCACCCTGTTTTTTCCTCTGTTGTAGTGCTCACCCTGTTTTTTCCTCGGTTGTAGTGCTCACCCTGTTGTTTCCTCTGTTGTAGTGCTCACCCTGTTTTTTCCTCTGTTGTAGTGCTCACCCTGTTGCTTCCTCTGTTGTAGTGCTCCCCCTGTTTTTTCCTCTGTTGTAGTGCTCACCCTGTTTTTTCCTCTGTTGTAGTGCTCACCCTGTTGCTTCCTCTGTTGTAGTGCTCACCCTGTTTTTTCCTCTGTTGTAGTGCTCACCCTGTTTTTTCCTCGGTTGTAGTGCTAACCCTGTTGTTTCCTCAGTTGTAGTGCTCACCCTGTTGTTTCCTCTGTTGTAATAATCACTCTGTTGTTTCCTCTGTTGTAGTGCTCACCCTGTTGTTTCCTCTGTTGTAGTGCTCACCCTGTTTTTCCTCTGTTGTAGTGCTCACCCTGTTGTTTCCTCTGTTGTAGTGCTCACCCTGTTTTTTCCTCTGTTGTAGTGCTCACCCTGTTGCTTCCTCTGTTGTAGTGCTCCCCCTGTTTTTTCCTCTGTTGTAGAGCTCACCCTGTTTTTTCCTCTGTTGTAGTGCTCACCCTGTTTTTCCTCTGTTGTAGTGCTCACCCTGTTGCTTCCTCTGTTGTAGTGCTCACCCTGTTTTTTCCTCGGTTGTAGTGCTCACCCTGTTGTTTCCTCTGTTGTAATAATCACTCTGTTTTTTCCTCTGTTGTAGTGCTCACCCTGTTGTTTCCTCTGTTGTAGTGCTCACCCTGTTTTTTCCTCTGTTGTAGTGCTCACCCTGTTGTTTCCTCTGTTGTAGTGCTCGCCCTGTTGTTTCCTCTGTTGTAGTGCTCACCCTGTTGTTTCCTCTGTCGTAGTGCTCACCCTGTTGTTTCCTCTGTTGTAGTGCTCACCCTGTTTTTTCCTCAGTTGTAGTGCTCACCCTGTTGCTTCCTCTGTTGTAGTGCTCACCCTGTTTTTTCCTCGGTTGTAGTGCTCACCCTGTTGTTTCCTCTGTTGTAATAATCACTCTGTTGTTTCCTCTGTTGTAATAATCACCCTGTTATTCCCTCTGTTGTAGTGCTCACCCTGTTTTTTCCTCTGTTGTAGTGCTCACCCCGTTGTTTCCTCTGTTGTAGTGCTCACCCTGTTTTTTCCTCTGTTGTAGTGCTCACCCTGTTGTTTCCTCTGTTGTAGTGCTCACCCTGTTGTTTCCTCTGTTGTAGTGCTCACCCTGTTGTTTCCTCTGTTGTAGTGCTCACCCTGTTGTTTCCTCTGTTGTAGTGCTCACCCTGTTTTTTCCTCAGTTGTAGTGCTCACACTGTTGTTTCCTCTGTTGTAGTGCTCACCCTGTTGTTTCTTCTGTTGTAGTGCTCACCCTATTGTTTCCTCTGTTGTAGTGCTCACCCTGTTGTTTCCTCTGTTGTAGTGCTCACCCTGTTTTTCCTCTGTTGTAGTGCTCACCCTGTTGTTTCCTCTGTTGTAGTGCTCACCCTTTTTTTCTCTGTTGTAGTGCTCACCCTGTTGTTTCCTCTGTTGTAATGCTCACCCTGTTGTTTCCTCTGTTGTAGTGCTCACCCTGTTTTTTCCTCTGTTGTAGTGCTCATTAATTCATGTTATGTCTGCATTCTCTAACATCACAGTGATAACAGTGAGTAAATCCTCAGCCTTCTCTCTGCCTTTACCCTGTTTTGTGTTTCACCTCCGTTAAAGGTCAGGGATTCGGGAGGGACAGCTGATCCTAGATCTGTGCCTATGGGTGATTTCTACCTGGAGTGAGCGGGTCAGCTGCGGTTGCTGTGATACAGTGTGTGGCCACCAGGAGGGGTAAACAAACCAGACAACAGACGAAACAGCTTCAATACATCGCCTGGAGGACACAGAGCCTGTTTACATACTGTAGACATGATTCCTTCCTTTCAACTAGACACAGCCTGAAGGGCGGCAGGTAGCCTAGTGGTTAGAGCGTCAGACTAGTAACTGAAAGGTTGCAAGATCATATCCCTGAGCTGACAAGATAAAAATCTGTCGTTCTGCTCCTGAACAAGGCAGTTTAACCCACTGTTCCTAGGCTGTCA
This sequence comes from Oncorhynchus clarkii lewisi, assembly GCF_045791955.1. Lineage (NCBI taxonomy): Eukaryota > Metazoa > Chordata > Actinopteri > Salmoniformes > Salmonidae > Oncorhynchus > Oncorhynchus clarkii. The sequence goes on from NC_092153.1 coordinate 53,907,108, forward strand.
TTGAAAATAAGAATTTGTTCTTAACTGACTTGCCTAGGTAAATAAAAGTATTTATCATATTAAGTGCTGCAGGTATCTTTGTTGAATAGTTATTTTTATTTATTTTTTCCTTTCTTTATACATGTCTTGCACTGTGATTTTTTAAGTGCATTATCCAAAAAATGTATATAATTAAAGTTAGATAAGTGGTTTAGGTAACACCTGTTTGTATATGAGCCAGCTCTTGTAGGTGAACGTTGGGAGCCGGCTCTTGTAGGTGAACGTTGGGAGCCGGCTCGCTAATCAGAAGAGCCAAATCTATTTATAAAAATATTTAAAAATTAAGATATGAATAATCAAAAGATTTAAATGAATAGTATGAACTAATTCAAATAACGAAAACATAAATAAAATAATATAGGCCTAAATGCTCAAGCGCACACACATTCGCTCTGACTGTATGCTCAGACTAACAGCCTCATCTGTTGTTCCTGTCAATCAGACACGCAGTGTCAACCAATGAACCAAAGATGCATGAGGGAGGGCCGAGCCAACTCACTCACAGTCACACACTTAGCAGCCAAGGAGAGAGAGGAAGGACAGCTGTGAAAACAACAGCTGGAAAATGAGTCGGAAGCACAGCAGCATTTGGATGCATTTTAATAATGTAGACAATGTTAGAGCAGCGTAGAATTTGCCAAATCAAAATCTCATATAAAGCCAGTTCTACTCACAACCTACAGGCATATGCGAACTGTGACCCCTACTGTGAAGCTAGCTGTAGAGGAGCTTCGAGAAGCTAGCGGGCCTGCTAGTGATGGTGGTGGAGCCAGCACCTGCACACGTGGAGATGCATCCACTCAGTCAAGTAGGCCTGCTAGTGATAGTGGTGGAGCCAGCACCTGCACACGTGGAGATGTATCCACTCAGTCAAGTAGGCCTGCTAGTGATAGTGGTGGAGCCAGCACCTGCACATGTGGAGATGTATCCACTCAGTCAAGTAGGCCTACTCCGCGACCCACATCAACGCAGTCTTCTATGGACCAGTTTATGTCAAAGTCTATGTCTGTAGCAAAAGAAGGCCAAATTGATATTGCATTGACTAAAATGATTGCCAACGATTTCCAGCCATTTTCGATCGTGGAGGACCGAGGTTTAAGAAATTATAGCAATAGTCTAAATCCAATGTACACAATTCCAAGCCGGAAAAGCCTTTCAAAATCACTTATTCCACAACTGTACAAGAGCACACAGGCTTCAGTGTGGGAAAGAGTCCAGAAAGCTACAGTTTGCCTTACCACTGACTGCTGGACATCAAGGGTAACCACGTCTTACATGTTGGTTACATGTCACTTCATTGAAGACTTTCGATGTCTAGCTGTCTTCTGGACTGCTTTGAGTTCAGCGACAGACACACCTCAGAGAACTTGGCAGAGGAACTGTTGAGAGTGGACAGAGAATGGTAAAAGTGTGTTAGCGACAATGCAGCCAACATAAACAAAGCCATGAACATTTTTAAATGGTCCCATCATCCATGTCTTGCCCACACAATCAACCTGATTGTAGGAGATGCTCTGAAGGTGATGAAGCCCACTGTAGACAAAGTGAAATCAGCTGTGGAATACTTCCACAGGAGCACAGTAGGTGCTGAACAACTAGTCTACACAACGCCAGATGGGGATGCCTGAGCTGAGGCCTAAACAAGACTGCACTATATGTTGAAGTGGTTTCTTGAGTCAAAGGATCATCTCTACCCTGGCCATTGTCAATGCACCTGTTGATGCTCTGTCTCATGAGGAATGGGAGGTGGTGGAAGAGGTGTTCAGAGTCCTGGAACCCTTTGAGCAGGTCACTGTGGAGATCAGTGGCGAGAGGTACAGTAAGCAGTTATTACTACATCATTATTTAATCCAGTGTTATATATGTGTATGTGCAGTAGATTAGAATGTAGTATCAGTAGACAAAACATGAACCTGAACTAATAAGTTACTGTTCTCTCTTTTCAGCTACGTGACAGCTGGGACAGCGAATCACAGCCAGCCGCCAGAGAGAAGCAAATGTAACCACAGGGCATGTGACAGAGTTGATGGACACCTGTAACGATCGTCGTAAGAAACGGACCAAAGCGCAGCGTGGTGTGAATGCATCATTTTAATGGATGACGAAAAACACGAAGTAAACTGAACAAACTAACAAAACAACAAAAGACCGTGACTGCTAATGAAACATAGTGCTAACATGCAACTAGACATAGACAATAACCCACAAACCACAATACAAAACAGGCTACCTAAATATGGTTCCCAATCAGAGACAACGACAAACACCTGCCTCTGATTGAGAAACATAGCAGGGCAGAACACATAGAAACAGACTAACTAGACATGCAACATAGAATGCCCACTCATATCACACCCTGACCAAACAAAATGTAGAAACAAACAACTCAAATAATGGTCAGAGTGTGACAACACCCTATGTTCATCAATGGACAGAAAGTTTCACAGAATGGAATTAATCACGTGCTATCAGAAACCCCAGGTTTAAAAAGTTAGCCTTCAATGATGCCAGAGCGATTGATGAGGCTCTTAAAGAATAACCTCAGCAGCAGGGAGGGACAGCCCCAGCAGTCAGCTGGCTCAGGCACCAGGGCAACAGGAAGAAGAGGGATCAGATGGAGCAGAAGCACCAGCAGTATTGCCACAAACGTCTGCTGTTTGACGAGAGAGCAACCCGGGATGCAGCACGAAGGAATCCCTTAGCAGATGCCATAATGGAGGTCCGATCCTATTTGGAGGAGCCCCTCTGAGCTGGTGGATAAACAAGGCCTCTGTCTACCCACGGCTTACTAAAGGCATGACAGGGAGACTCTGCATAGTGGCCACATCCGTTCCCTCTGAGAGGGTCTTCTAGAAAATGGGACAAATAATTACTGAGAGAAGAAACCGCATCAGCCCCTCAAAAGTAAGGAAGCTTGCATTTCTGAATGCAAATCTCTCGTATAATCAAAATATGGTCAGCATTGCTGTGTGCTGCTGGTTATAACATGGCAATAAAGAAGAGAGAAAAGAGGGACCAGTTTAATGTTTTAAGTGGGATGCTGCAGTTTTGCACATTGTTATTTATTTCTCTTTGATATGGTGCAATATTCTATTATGCTGTCCAGATTGTATTAGTTTTGAATGGTTAGATTCATATGCACTTTGTTTATATACAGTTGAAGTCAGACGTTTACATACACCTTAGCCAAATACATTTAAACTCCGTTTTTCACAATTCCTTACATTTAATCCTTGTAAAAATTCCCTGTCTTAGGTCAGTTAGGATCAGCACTCTATTTTAAGAATGTGAAATGTAAGAATAATAGTTGAGAGAATGATTTTTTTCATCTTTTATTTCTTTCATCACATTCCCAGTGGGTCAGAAGTTTACATACACTCAATTAGTATTTGGTAGCATTGCCTTTAAATTGTTTTGGGTAGCCTTCCAGAAGCTTCCCACAACAAGTTGGGTGAATTTTGTCCCATTCCTCCGAACAGAGCTAGTGTATCTGAGTCAGGTTTGTAGGCCTCCTTGCTCGCACACGCTTTTTCAGTTCTGCCCACAAATATTCTATAGGATTGAGGTCAGTGCTTTGTGATGGCCACTCCAATACCTTGACTTTGTTGTCCTTAAGCCATTATGCCACAACGTTGGAAGTATGCTTGGGGTTATTGTCTATTTGGATGACCCATTTGCGACCAAGTTTAACTTTCTGACTGATGTCTTGAGATGTCGCTTCAATATATCCACATAATTTTCCATCCTCATGATGCCATCTATTTTGAGAAGTGCACCAGTCCCTCCTGCAGCAAAGCACCGCCACAACATGATGCTGCCACCCCCGTGCTTCAAGGTTGGGATGGTGTTCTTCGGCTTCTAAGCCTCCCCCTTTTTCCTCCAAATATAACGATGGTCATTATGGCCAAACAGTTATATTTTTGTTTCATCAGACCAGAAGACATTTCTCCAAAAAGTACGATCTTTGTCCCCATGTGCAGTTGCAAACCGTAGTCTGGTTTTTTTTATGGCGGTTTTGGAGCAGTGGCTTCTTCCTTGCTGAGCGGCCTTTCAGGTTATGTCGGTATAGGACTAGTTTTACTGTGGATATAGATACTTTTGTACCTGTTTCCTCCAGCATCTTCACAAGGTCCTTTGCTGTTGTTCTGGGATTGATTTGCACTTTTCACACCAACGTATGTTCATCTCTAGGAGACCGAACGCGTCTGCTTCATGAGCGGTATGACAGCTGCGTGGTCCCATGGTGTTTATACTTGCGTACTATTGTTTGTACAGATGAATGTGGTACCTTCAGGCGTTTGGAAATTGCTCCCAATGATGAACCAGACTTGTGGAGGTCAACAATTTTTTTTTTTTAGGTATTGGCTGATTTCTTTTGATTTTCCCATGATGACAAGCAAAGAGGCACTGAGTTTGATGGTAGGCCTTGAAATACATCCACAGGTACACCTCCAATTGACTCAAATGATGTCAATTAGCCTATCAGAAGCTTCTAAAGCCATCTTTTTCTGAAATTTTCCAAGCTGTTTAAAGGCACAGTCAACTTAGTGTATGTAAACTTCTGACCCACTAGAATTGTGATACAGTGAATTATAAGTGAAATAATCTGTGCGTAAATAAATTGTTGGAAAAATAATTTGTGTCACGCACAAAGTAGATGTCCTAACCGACTTGCCAAAACTATGGTTTGTTAACAAGAAATGTGTGGAGTGGTTGAAAAACGAGTTTTAATGACTCCAACCTAAGTGTATGTAAACTTCCCACTTCAACTGTAATTTAAAAAGTTTTATTTTTAATGCAAATGTTTAATAGCATTCTTTTTCATTAAAAAACTATGCATTTTTACATACATTGTGGTTAATGTAGAGTATGATTTTATTTAATAATTTAATTAGATTTGTTTTAACACCAATCATAGTCAAACTATCGCAAACTGTTTGACTTAAAAAAATGCAAAACATATTTTTTTAAATAGCCGTTTGGGAGCCAAAAGAGACGTCTCTTTTTGTTGAGCTGAGCCGAACAAGCCTGCTCACTGAAAAGAGCCGGAATGACCATCACTAATTTTGATACCGTGATGATGCACTTTTTTGCATCATCACCCAGCCTGCGTCAACAAAGCTAGCTTTTCTCCTAGCTAGATACTTCTGTTTACAGCCAATGCTTAGAACACAGTCTATTGTACAAAATAAGTCAAGTTTTATTAGTCGTATGTACAGGATACACATGGTCCTTCTTGACAATGCAGCAATAATAAGAAATAATAAAAGATAAGACTACGAACAAGTAAATGGCACAGTAGAATATAATAAACATTTTAGCATCCCCAAGTGAGGGCCATCAAGGAAACGAACATTCAAAAGCTTGTTCAGTACATGAGGGAAATTGTCATGACAGCCACAGGCTTTTTATACACAGGACAGGAGTTTACAGGTTTTTATACACAGGACAGGAGTTTACAGGTTTTTATACACAGGACAGGAGTTTACAGGTTTTTATACACAGGACAGGAGTTTACAGGTTTTTATACACAGGACAGGAGTTTACAGGTTTTTATACACAGGACAGGAATTTAAAGGTTTTTATACACAGGACAGGAGTTTACAGGTTTTTTTTTTTATACACAGGACAGGGAGTTTACAGGTTTTTATACACAGGACAGGAGTTTACAGGTTTTTATACACAGGACAGGAGTTTACAGGTTTTTATACACAGGACAGGAGTTTACAGGTTTTTATACACAGGACAGGAGTTTACAGGTTTTTATACACAGGACAGGAGTTTACAGGTTTTTATACACAGGACAGGAGTTTACAGGTTTTTATACACAGGACAGGAGTTTACAGGTTTTTATACACAGGACAGGAGTTTACAGGTTTTTATACACAGGACAGGAGTTTACAGGTTTTTATACACAGGACAGGAGTTTACAGGTTTTTATACACAGGACAGGAGTTTAGGTTTTTTTTATACACAGGACAGGAGTTTACAGGTTTTTATACACAGGACAGGAGTTTAAGGTTTTTATACACAGGACAGGAGTTTAAAGGTTTTTATACACAGGACAGGAGTTTACAGGTTTTTATACACAGGACAGGAGTTTACAGGTTTTTATACACAGGACAGGAATTTAAAGGTTTTTATACACAGGACAGGAGTTTAAAGGTTTTTATACACAGGACAGGAGTTTACAGGTTTTTATACACAGGACAGGAGTTTACAGGTTTTTGTTCCAGCCCTTCACTAACACCTCATTCAACTAACTGTGGTCTAAATTGTAGACCATGAGTAGTTGAACACAGTGTCTGTGCTGGGCAGGTATAAAAATGTGCACACAGTGCAGTACCCTAGGGCAGAAATCCCTCATGTCTGTATTTTAGAATGAGTTTCATATGTTACAATGAGCAGTCAATTCTGCATGATAGAGAATAACATACAGTGCATTTGGAAAGTATTCTGACCCATTGACTTTTTCCACATTTTGTTACGTTGCAACCTTATTCTAAAATGGAGTATTCATAAATCTACACACAATACCCCATAATGACAAAGCGAAACAGGTTTTGAGAAATGTTTGCAAATGTATTAAAAATAAAAAACAGAAATACCTTATTTACATAAGTATTCAGAACCTTTGCTATGGGACTCAACTGAGCACAGGTGCATCGTTTTTCAAATGATTTTCCTTGAGATGTTTCTACATCTTGATTGGAGTACACCTGTGATAAATTAAATTGATTGGACATGATTTGGAAAGGCACACAGCTCTCTATATAAGGTCCCACAGGCCCGAAGGAATTGTTTGTAGAGCTTTGAGACAGGATTGTGTCGAGGCACAGATCTGCGGAAGGGTACCAAAATATTTCTGCAGAGTTGAAGGTCCCCAAGAACAAAGTGGCCTCCATTCTCAAATTGAAGAAGTTTGGAACAATCAAGACTCTTCCTAGAGCTGGCCACCTGGCCACACTGAGCAATCGGGGGAGAAGGGCCTTGGTCAGGGATGTGACCAAGAACCTGATGGTCACTCTGACAGAGCTCCAGAGTTCCTCTGTGGAGATGGGAGAAACTTCCAGAAGGACAACCATCTCTGCAGCACTCCACCAATCAGCCCTTTATGGTAGAGTGGCCAGATGGAAGCCACTCCTCAGTGGAAGCCACTCCTCAGTAAAAGCCACATGACAGCCCACTTGGAATTTGTCAGAAGGCACCTAAAGGACTCAAAATTCTCTGCTCTGATGAAACCAAGATTGAAGTCTTTGGCCTGAATGCCAAGCATCATATTTGGCGGACACCTGACACCATCCCTAAGGTGAAGCATGGTGGCAGCATTATGCTGTGGGGATGTTTTTCAGCGGCAGGGACTAGGAGACTAGTCAGGATCGAGGAAATGATGAAAGGAGCAAAGTACAGAGAGATTCTTGATGAAAATCTGCTCCTGAGAGCTCAGGACCTCAGACTGGGACAAAAGTTCTCCTTCCAACAGGACAATGACCCTAAGCACACAGCCAAGACAACGCAGGAGTGGCTACGGGACAAGTCTCTGAATGTCCTTGAGGCAGAGCCTGGACTTGAACCCAATCAAACATCTCTGGAGAGACCTGTAAATAGCTGTACAGCGACGCCTCCGTCAGAGCAGAATAGAGGTGTGTCATACCCAACAAGACGCCAGGCTGTAATCGCTGCCAAAGGTGCTTCACAATGTACTGAGTAAAGGGTCTGAATACTTATGTAAATGTTGTATTTCTGGGGGGTTTTCCAAAAGTTGTTTTGCTTTGTCATTATGGGGTATTGTGTGTAGATTGATGAGGGGGAAAACAATGTAATCCATTTTAGCATAAGGCTGTAACGTAACAAAATGTCAAAAGTCAATGGACTGAATACTTTCTGAATGCACTGCATGTTTTTTACATCTGTTTGGGTGATGGGATGTACTTCCACCTGAGGAGAATAGAGCAGAAACATAAAGGGGGGAGAAATGAACCACCGTTTAAATTTCAGTGCTGGTTCAAGTTACTGAGAACCACAACTACCTTTGTTAATGTGCAAATTTGCTACATTTGTCATTAGCTGGCTAACAAGTTCACCAATTCAGGATTAAGGAACTGTCTGGGTATTCACAATTCACACTGTCACGCCCTGACCATAGAGAGCCATGGTTTCTCTATGGTGTAGTAGGTCAGGGCGTGACTAAGGGGTGATCTAGTATAGATATTTCTATGTGGGTTCTGATATGGTACCCAATTAGAGGCAGCTGTTTATCGTTGCCTCTGATTGGGGATCACATTTAGGTAAGTTGTTTCCCCACCTGCATTTGTGGGATTTTATTTTGTGTTTTGTGCAAGTGCACCACGTAGTCACATTTCGTTGTTAGTTTATTTGATTTATTGTTTTGTTTTGCTAAGTTTCACTTTCTAATAAATATGTGGAACTCATCATTTGCTGCGCCTTGGTCCGTCTCTCCTCACGAACGTGACAGACCCTGCTGATTTTATGATTAGTTTGTTTGGTTGTTCATCCCTGAACAGCTGAAAACGAAGACGAGATTGCCTACTAGCTAGCCATCACATCCGATAAGCTAACATACACTGTAGCTTGGCCAGCAGCAACTCAACATTTTAATTAAATATTTATATGAAAGTAATATGTTGACATTTTTTACATAATTTGGTGAATAAATAATCTTTATATTTACATTTTACAAAGTTATTCCTGTGGAACACTTCCCCCCCAAACGAGGATTAGAGTCTGCCATTCGTTTTTGTAATTTTCACTGCGAATATAATGTTGAGAGATAAGCTCAAATGAACTTTATTGTCAGTGATGGAAAATTGTCATGGACACATAATACTACTGGATTTGAAATATCACATATCAAATAAACATTTCCATTTGACTATCCACTGGACATTTTAACAATGAATGGGGTCTCATAAGTCCAAGGATGACCTTTAAAACATAGCAGCTGGTTCCTTTTAGTCACAATGTTTCATTGTGGATCCAAAGATGCTGTGTTAGTCAAAAGCTGCTCGCACCCCAGATACACTGACAAAATACTGTGTGCATCTGTGTGTGTCTGCGTGGGTGTGCGTGAGTGTCAGGACTCCCTCACCCCTGACAGACTCAGATTGGCACTGGGTGGAGGTGTGTTATTCCAGCCCAGCTGAGAGAGATCAGGTTCCATTCCCTTTTCTCTCTCTCTCTGTCTCTCTCTCTCTCTCTCTCTGCGTCTCTCTCTCTCTCTCTCTCTCTCTGCGTCTCTATCTCTCTCTCTTTCTTTCTTTCTTTCTCTCTATCTCTCTCTCTCTGCGTCTCTCTCTCTGCGTCTCTCTCTCTCTCTCTCTCTCTCTCTCTGCGTCTCTCTCTCTCTTATTCTCTCTCGCTCTCTCTCTTTTTCTCTTTCTCTCTCTCTACTCTTTTCTTCCTTTCTTCTTCCCTACCTCTCTACATCCTTCTTCCACTACCTTCCCCCTCTTTCTGTTTCTCCATCTCTCACCCCCTCTCCCTCTCCACAGGGTTTGAAACATGCCCTAAAGCGTATCTTTAAACCTCAGCATTCCACTGTGGATCTGTTGCCACAGGGAAAAGATTTAAAACTGTTGAGTGTTTTTGGAAAGTTTAAACTATTTAATCTGGTGCTTTTTGTCAGTCACGAGGGAGGAAATTTGTTCTTGACGCTTAAATCCCTGTGACAATTGGTTAGGAAGAGACCCCGGCATACGCATACTAAAAACACGCACACACACACATATACAAACACACACAACTTTACCACCATATGCATACTAAACAGAACCTCTTTACAGTACACAACGTGAGCCAAGGTGACGGTGGGTCGTTCCACCTTAAAAAGCACAACAATCTCTGATTGTTCTGAAATGTCTACTCAGTTCTTCAACAAAGTACTAAGTAAAGGGTCTGAATACTTAAGTAAATGTCATATTTCTGTTTGTTTTTTAATAAATTAGCAAACATTCATGAAAACCTGTTTTTGCTTTGTTATTATGGGCTATTCTGTGTGGATTGATGAGGAACAAAACTATTTAATCAATTTAAGAATAAGGCTGTAATGTAACAAAATGAGTAAGACACCAAATAGCAGGAACAGCACCATCTAGTGGTCAGAACTTGGTAATATCAGGATGTATAATGGGACATAAACCTAACAACTTAAATTACTAATTTCTCTGAAGAGGGGAAAATAACCTTCACCAAATTCACTGGAAATACATTACATACTGTACATACATCACATGCTTCCGAGGTATGCAGCGGTCAAAGGCACTGCATCTCCGTGCAAGAGGCGTCACTACAGTCCCTGGTTCGAATCCAGGCTGAATCAAGGAGCACAATTGTCCGGGTTTGGCAGTAGGCCGTCAATGTAAACAATCATTTTTTCTTAACTGACTTGCCTAGTTAAATAAAGGTTAAATAAAATATATTTATTAAAAAAAATGTCTTGTCTTTCCCATTGGTACAAACAAGTTTAGTCCAAATCAGATGTTGGGTACTATATTTATTGAATATTATATGAATCTTTTAAAGTAAAATGCCCAATTTGGGTGCAATCAATTAGCTTAATATCTCAGAGATCAAATCATATTTCAACAAAATAATGTTGCAGGAATTCTAATCTTATATGTTTCTAACTGCAGAAACCATTTCAGAACAACCTGAGATGGTGGGTGTCATGGCTTGCTGAAAGGACATGGAACGACCCAGGTGCAACACACGGAGACGTTATTCTTGGCTTGCTACACTAGAGTTTAGCGTATACGTGTTACTCATTTATATTAAACTACTGTCTGTCTTACTCATCTGGAGAGAAATACTGTACAAGCTCAACCCGGGTTATTTCGTGTGAGAGAGTTTGTGTGTCTGTGTGCATACTCTACGTTTGTGAATTTGTGCGTATGTGTGTCACTGGTGTGCATGTGTATATGATCATCGACATACACATTTGTGCATGTACTTATGCAATCGTATTGGCTTGTGTGTGGTGTGTGGTAGGCGTATATGTGAGTGTGCTTGAGGAAGAGACTAAAGCCTCCCAGGCAGCTCTGAGCCGTGGCTAGCTGTTAGCTGTAGCTCTGATGGGAACGCTGAAACACTGAGGTCCAGACAGACCCTCTGTGTCATGCTCATCCTGTACAGAGACCTCTCTCTGCCTCTCTGTGTATGTGTGGTATGTGTGTATGTGTATACGTGTATATGTGTGTGTGTGCATGCTTGTGTGTTTGCATGTGTGTGTGTGAGTGTGTGTGCGTACTAGAGAATGTTTTTGCTGTCCTGTATGTTGACTCACTCGACAACAACACAGGCTCACAATACATTTATGTGCATACTGATACACACACAGGTCTGTGTTCCATCCACGTACAATTGGTATTAAGATCATTTAAGGAGCATTTTTGTGCAATCAAAATGTCACTCTGTCACCCAAATGTCACACAGTTTGCCAATAGTTGTAACTGTCCCCGTCCAGAGCCATTCTGTAGCACCCACCTATAATGTAACTGTCCCCGTCCAGAGCCATTCTGTAACTGTCCCCGTCCAGAGCCATACTGTAACTGTCCCCGTCCAGAGCCATACTGTAACTGTCCCCGTCCAGAGCCATACTGTAACTGTCCCCGTCCAGAGCCATACTGTAACTGTCCCCGTCCAGAGCCATACTGTAACTGTCCCCGTCCAGAGCCATACTGTAACTGTCCCCGTCCAGAACCATACTGTAACTGTCCCCGTCCAGAGCCATACTGTAACAGTCCCCGTCCAGAGCCATACTGTAACTGTCCCCGTCCAGAGCCATACTGTAACAGTCCCCGTCCAGAGCCATACTGTAACTGTCCCCGTCCAGAGCCATACTGTAACTGTCCCCGTCCAGAGCCATACTGTAACTGTCCCCGTCCAGAGCCATACTGTAACTGTCCCCGTCCAGAGCCATACTGTAACTGTCCCCGTCCAGAGTCATACTGTAACTGTCCCCGTCCAGAGCCATACTGTAACAGTCCCCGTCCCCGTCCAGAGCCATACTGTAACTGTCCCCGTCCAGAGCCATACTGTAACTGTCCCCGTCCAGAGCCATACTGTAACTGTCCCCGTCCAGAGCCATACTGTAACTGTCCCCGTCCAGAGCCATACTGTAACAGTCCCCGTCCCCGTCCAGAGCCATAACGTAACTGTCCCCGTCCAGAACCATACTGTAACAGTCCCTGTCCCCGTCCAGAGCCATAACGTAACTGTCCCCGTCCAGAGCCATACTGTAACAGTCCCTGTCCCCGTTCAGAGCCATAACGTAATTGTCCCCGTCCAGAGCCATAACGTAACTGTCCCAGTCCAGAGCCATACTGTAACAGTCCCCGTCCCCGTCCAGAGCCATACTGTAACTGTCCCCGTCCAGAGCCATACTGTAACAGTCCCCGTCCCCGTCCAGAGCCATACTGTAACTGTCCCCGTCCAGAGCCATACTGTAACTGTCCCCGTCCAGAGCCATACTGTAACAGTCCCCGTCCAGAACCATACTGTAACTGTCCCCGTCCAGAGCCATACTGTAACTGTCCCCGTCCAGAGCCATACTGTAACTGTCACCGTCCAGAGCCATTCTGTAACTGTCCCCGTCCAGAGCCATACTGTAACAGTCCCCGTCCAGAGCCATACTGTAACTGTCCCCGTCCAGAGCCATACTGTAACAGTCCCCGTCCAGAACCATACAGTAACTGTCCCCGTCCAGAGCCATACTGTAACTGTCCCCGTCCAGAGCCATACTGTAACTGTCCCCGTCCAGAGCCATACTGTAACTGTCCCCGTCCAGAGTCCTACTGTAACTGTTCCCGTCCAGAGCCATACTGTAACAGTCCCCGTCCCCGTCCAGAGCCATAACGTAACTGTCCCCGTCCAGAGCCATACTGTAACAGTCCCTGTCCCCGTCCAGAGCCATAACGTAACTGTCCCCGTCCAGAGCCATACTGTAACAGTCCCTGTCCCCGTCCAGAGCCATAACGTAATTGTCCCCGTCCAGAGCCATAACGTAACTGTCCCCGTCCAGAGCCATACTGTAACAGTCCCCGTCCCCGTCCAGAGCCATACTGTAACTGTCCCCGTCCAGAGCCATACTGTAACAGTCCCCGTCCCCGTCCAGAGCCATACTGTAACTGTCCCCGTCCAGAGCCATACTGTAACAGTCCCCGTCCCCGTCCAGAGCCATACTGTAACAGTCCCCGTCCACGTCCTGAGCCATAACGTAACTGTCCCCATCCAGAGCCATAACGTAACTGTCCCCGTCCAGAGCCATACTGTAACTGTCCCCATCCCCGTCCTGAGCCATAACGTAACTGTCCCCGTCCAGAGCCATAACATAACTGTCCCCGTCCAGAGCCATACTGTAACTGTCCCCGTCCAGAGCCATACTGTCCCCGTCCAGAGCCATACTGTAACTGTCCCCGTCCAGAGCCATACTGTAACTGTCCCCGTCCCCGTCCTGAGCCATAACGTAACTGTCCCCGTCCAGAGCCATACTGTAACTGTCCCCGTCCAGAGCCATACTGTCCCCGTCCAGAGCCATACTGTAACTGTCCCTGTCCAGAGCCATACTGTAACTGTCCCCGTCCAGAGCCATACCGTAGCTGTCCCCGTCCCCATCCAGAGCCATAACGTAACTGTCCCCGTCCAGAGCCATACTGTAACTGTCCCCGTCCAGAGCCATACTGTAACTGTCCCCATCCAGAGCCATACCGTAACTGTCCCCGTCCCCGTCCAGAGCCATAACGTAACTGTCCCCGTCCCCGTCCAGAGCCATAACGTAACTGTCCCCGTCCAGAGCCATAACGTAACTGTCCCCGTCCAGAGCCATACTGGAACTGTCCCCGTCCAGAGCCATACTGGAACTGTCCCCGTCCCCGTCCAGAGCCATACTGTAACTGTCCCCGTCCAGAACCATACTGTAACTGTCCCCGTCCAGAGCCATACTGTAACTGTCCCCGTCCAGAGCCATACTGTAACTGTCCCCGTCCAGAGCCATACTGTAACTGTCCCCGTCCAGAGCCATACTGTAACAGTCCCCGTCCAGAGCCATAACGTAACTGTCCCCATCCAGAGCCATACTGTAACTGTCCCCGTCCAGAACCATACTGTAACTGTCCCCGTCCAGAGCCATACTGTAACAGTCCCCGCCCAGAGCCATAACGTAACTTTCCCCGTCCAGAGCCATACTGTAACTGTCCCGGTCCAGAGCCATACTGTAACTGTCCCCGTCTGCAGTCTGCAGGCTCCTGAGGGCTCACTGAGAGAGAGGGCCCCAGCTGCAGAACAAAAGCATCTTTGTGAGTGATTGAAACCACATTTTCTCCTCCCTCTCCTCTCCTCCCTCTTCCCAGCTACGCCAGACCGTTCGAACCCACTGAAAACAATCAACGTCAAAAGTTTAAAATAATACCCAGAAAAACCTCCCTGCAGATATCATGAGCACATAGCGGTGGTCTACGTCTCACATACACACACACAGTCATTGCCAACACTTCGTCTAGCTCTCCCAAATTCTCACTTTCAACCTGACCTCTCTCTCTCTCTCTTTCTCTCTCCCTCCCTTGTCCCTTTCCCTTCCTTCCCTCCCTCTTCTCCCATAATTCCCCCTTCTCCATTCCCCTCTTTCCTTCTCTCTTTTTTATTTTTCTTCTTGCTAGAGTCAGTGTGTTGTACTGTGTTGTGTTGTTCTGTGTATGTTGTGTTGTATTTTCCTACATTGTCTGTGGTACTGAAAAAATAAGCCCTAATCCAGGCATCAGCCACTAGATGAGACAAACTGGCTTTCACGGTAGAAATCCTCAGTCTTTAGAGCAATACCTCACCCTAAAACATATGTTTGCCAGACCTTTACATACCTTATGTTGTCTAAAGTAGAGCTGAGTAAACAGTACCCACCATATGTTGTCTAAAGTAGAGCTGAGTAAACAGTACCCACCATATGTTGTCTAAAGTAGAGCTGAGTAAACAGTACCCACCATATGTTGTCTAAAGTAGAGCTGAGTAAACAGTACCCACCATATGTTGTCTAAAGTAGAGCTGAGTAAACAGTACCCACCATAAGTTGTCTAAAGTAGAGCTGAGTAAACAGTACCCACCATATGTTGTCTAAAGTACAGCTGAGTAAACAGTACCCACCATATGTTGTCTAAAGTACAGCTGAGTAAACAGTACCCACCATATGTTGTCTAAAGTACAGCTGAGTAAACAGTACCCACCATATGTTGTCTAAAGTAGAGCTGAGTAAACAGTACCCACCATATGTTGTCTAAAGTAGAGCTGAGTAAACAGTACCCACCATATGTTGTGTAGACCCAACTACAGGTAACTGCCAAAATAAAGGAAACACCAACATAAAGTGTCTTAATAAGGATTTGGACCACCACGAGCTGCCAGAACAGTTTCAGTGTGCCTTGGCATTGATTCTACAAGTGTCTAGATCTCTATTGGAGGGATGGGACACCATTCTTCCACAAGAAATTCCATAATTTGGTGTTTTGTTGATGGTGGTGGAAAACACTGCCTCAGACGTCGCTCCAGAATCTCCCATAAGTGTTCAACTGGCCCAGAATCTGGTGACTGAGACCCACACACTTTAAACCCCCTATGCTCCTTTATGACACCTCTTTCAAAGACATTGAGATCTCTTCTTCTGACATGGTAGCAATAATAACAGGCAACTGGGCGTATTTATACATGATCATAAGCATGGTGAGATGTCAATTGCTTAATTAACTCAGGAACCACACCTGTGTGGAAGCACCTGCATTCAATATACCTTGTATCCCTTATTTACTCAAGCGTTTCCTTTATTTTGTCAGTCACCTGTATACGCATTAGGATCACTCTGCAGTCTTCATTGTATGGGAAAGAGTTCCCAAGGGAAGTACAGTACCATAGACAGTTTATTGGCTGCCTGGACATGCGGCCAACCCAAAATTTGAACATACTGGGTTAAAATATTTGTACAAGTAGTCCTATCCTGTTTTGCGTGCTGTGCCTGTTTGACCCAGTATTATAGCAGCTTTCTGGGCTGTGTTTCATGTTTCATCCATTGGAAGGTGATTTGAGAGGAGCGGGCAGACAGAGGTGTGGAATGTTTAGGGCCAGTGCCATTTGCTGGCTGTCAGATGATGAGCTGGCATATTGAGCTGCCGATGGCAACACATCATATCTCAGGAGTAGGGCAAGAGAATTTCCTGACCATGTGACTTGACCAGGGAAAAGTCTGGGAGGGAGTTATATGTAGGGGCAGGAATTTAACCTGGTCAGGTCATGCTTTAGGGAAAAACTCCTGTTCCCACTCATGAGGTGCAGAGCAGAGAGATGTGTAATAATATAGAGGAATCAAATCAAATCAAATGTTATTTGTCATATGCTTCATGAATGACAGGTATAGACTAACAGTGAAGTGCTTAATTACGGGTCCTTTCCAACAATGCACGAGGAATAAATACACAGTGAATAACGAACAAGAATAATGAGTACAAATAACATAGGTAGGGGTAAAGTGAATAGACAACAGGATAGATAAGACAGTAGCAGCAGCGTATGTGGTGAGTGTGAAAGTGAGTGTGTGTGAGTATGAATGTGTCTGTTGCATCAGTATGCATGTGTGCGCGTGTTATGTTTGGATGGGTGAATGTAGTGTGTGTGTGTGTGGCTCTGGCAGCTCAGGACAGACGGGCGGCTCTGGCAGCTCAGGACAGACGGGAGGCTCTGGCAGCTCGGACAGACGGGAGGCTCTGGCAGCTCAGGACAGACGGGAGGCTCTGGGAGCTCAGGACAGACGGGAGGCTCTGGCAGCTCAGGACAGACGGGAGGCTCTGGCAGCTCAGGACAGACGGGAGGCTCTGGCAGCTCAGGACAGACGGGCGGCTCTGGCAGCTCAGGACAGACGGGCGGCTCTGGCAGCTCAGGACAGACGGGCGGCTCTGGCAGCTCAGGACAGACTGGCGGCTCTGGCAGCTCAGGACAGACGGGCGGCTCTGGCAGCTCAGGACAGACGGGCGGCTCTGGCAGCTCAGGACAGACGGGCGGCTCTGGCAGCTCAGGACAGACGGGCGGCTCTGGCAGCTCAGGACAGACGGGCGGCTCTGGCAGCTCAGGACAGACGGGAGAACGGGAGACTCTGGCAGCTCGGGATAGACGGGAGACTCTGGCAGCACTGGACAGACGGGAGACTCTGGCAGCACTGGACAGACGGGAGACTCTGGCAGCACTGGACAGACGGGCGACTCTGGCAGCACTGGACAGACGGGAGACTCTGGCAGCACTGGGACAGGAGGGAGCACCTGGAGGAAGGAGACAGAGAGACAGCCTGGTGCGTGTGGCTGCCACCGGAGGCTTGGTGCATGGAGGAGGCACCGGGTAGACTGGACCGTGGAGGCGCACTGGAGGTCTTGAGCACCGATCCTGCACAACCCTACCTGGCTGGATACTCCCCGTCGCCAAGCCAGTGCGGCTAGGTGGAACAGACCGCACTGGGCTGTGTTGGCGAACCGGGGACACCATGCGTAGGGCTGGTGCCATGTACCCCGACCCGAGGAGACGCACTGGAGACCAGATGCGCTGAGCCGGCTTTATGGCACCTGGCTCGATGCCCACTCTAGCCCGGCCGATACGAGGCGCTGCGATGTAACGCACCGGGCTATGCCTGCGCACCGGGGACACCGTGCGCCTCACGGCATAACACGGTGCCTGCCCGGTCCACCTCTCTCCACGGTAAGCACGGGGAGTTGGCTCAGGTCTCCTACCTGACTTAGCCACACTCCCCGTGTGCCCCCCACCCAAGAAATGTTTGGGGCTGCCTCTCGTCCCAGCTGCGCTGCCGTGCTGCCTCTTCATACCACCGCCGCTCAGCTTTCGCTGCCTCCAGCTCTGCCTTGGGGCGGCGATATTCCCCAGCCTGTGCCCATGGTCCTTCTCCGTCCAGAATCTCCTCCCATGTCCACGAGTCCAGAGATTTCTGCTGCTGCCCGATACCACGCTGCTTGGTCCTTGGTTAGTGGGTAATTCTGTAACGTTCGTTGTGGGTGGAAGAAGAGGAGGACCAATGTGCAGCGTGGTAAGTGTCCATATTGTTTTATTGAGAATACTGAACACTGAACAAAAAAAATAAAACGACAAAACGAACAGTCCTGAACGGTGAAGCAAAACACAGAACAGAAAATAATCACCCACACCACACAGGTGGGAAAAGGCTACCTAAGTATGATTCTCAATCAGAGACAATGAACGACACCTGCCTCTGATTGAGAACCATACCAGGCCAAACACAAAACGACACATAGAAAAACTAACAGACTACCCACCCAACTCACGTCCTGACCATACTAAAACAAAGACATAACAAAATAACTAAGGTCAGAACGTGACAGACACTAACAGCTTACAGACGGTAGGCAATTAAGGTCACAGTTATGAAAACTTAGGACACTAAAGAGGCCTTTCTACTGACTCAGAAAAACACCAAAATAAAGATGCCCAGGGTCACTGCTCATCTGTGTGAACGCGCCTTAGGCATGCTGCAAAGAGGCATGAGGACTGCAGATGTGGCCAGGGCAATAAATTGCCATGTCCATACTGTGAGACATCTAAGACAGCACTACAGGGAGACAGAACGGACAGCTGATCATCCTCGCAGTGGCAGACCACGTGTAACAACACCTGCACAGGATCGGTACATCTGAACATCACACCTGCGGGACAAGTACAGGATGGCAACAACAACTTCCCGAGTTACACCAGGAACGCACAATCCCTCCATCAGTGCTCAGACTGTCCGCAAAAGGCTGAGAGAGGCTGGACTAAGGGCTTGTAGGCCTGTTGTAAGGTAGGTCCTCACCGAGGAGTCGCAGTTTTGTCTCAACAGGGGTGATGGTCGGATTCGCGTTTATCGTCGAAGGACTGAGCGTTACACCGAGGCTTGTACTCTGGAGCAGGATCGATTTGGAGGTGGAGGGTCCGTCATGGTCTGGGGCGGTGTGTCACAACGTCATCGGACTGAGCTTGTTGTCATTGCAGGCAATCTCAACACTGTCCGTTACAGGGAAGACATCCTCCTCCCTCACAAATGTCCAGGAACTTGCAGGTGCCTTGGTGGAAGAATGGGGTAACATCTCACAGCAAGAACTGGCAAATCTGGTGCAGTCCATGCCGAGGAGATGCACTGCAGTACTTAATGCAGATGGTGGCCACACCAGATACTGACGGTTACTTTTGATTTTGACCACCCCTTTGCTCAGGGACACATTATTCAATGTCTGTTAGTGACATGTATGTGGAACTTGTTCAGTTTATGTCTCAGTTGTTGAATCTTGTTATGTTCATACAAATATTTACAAATGTTAAGTTTGCTGAAAGTAAACGCAGTTGACAGTGAGAGGGTGTTTCTTATTTTGCTGAGTACATATATACACTGAGTGTACAAACCATATGTTAAGGTTTTCTTCCGGTGAAGGAAAGGCGGACCAAAATGCAGCGTGGTTATTACGATACATGTTTAATAAAAGATAAACACGAACAATACAAAACGTAATGTGAAAACCTAAACAGCCTATTCTGGTGCAAACTAACACAGAGACAGGAACAATCACCCACAAAACACTCAAAGAATATGGCTGCCTAAATATGGTTCCCAATCAGAGACAACGATAAACACCTGCCTCTGATTGAGAACCACTCTAGGCAACCATAGACTTACCTAGACAACTCTACTAACCACAATCCCATGACCTACAAAAACCCCAAGACAAAACACACCACATAAATAACCCATGTCACACCCTGGCCTGACCAAAATAATAAAGAAAACACAAAATACTAAAACCAGGGCGTGACACCATAAGAAACATCAGTTGTTTCTATGACATAGACTGACCAGGATAATCCAGATGAAAGCTATGATCTGTTATTGATGTCACCTCTTAAATCCACTCCAATCAGTGTAGATGAAGGGGAGGAGACGGGTTAAAAAATGATTTTTAAGCCTTGAGACATGGATTGTGTATCTTGTTTAGCAGTCTTGTTCGTGACTTGGTGAACCTGCTGCTCTCTACTACACACCTTATTGTAGGCTAGTAAAGCAGTGTGGACCTGAACATACATTTGTCAGGTCTCAAACATTGTTACTGTAATAATAGTTTGTGCCAGAGCAGTTAAGTGTGCAGACCCTATCATTATGTTAGTCATGGTCTTTCAGAGTATGGCCTACAAAACGTTAGTAGGATCATGGGAGTTTGTTTTTAAAAGAGCCACCTCAAAGCATTTATATTTAGTGTTCTCAGTGTTTTTACCCTACAAAGCTTGCTTTGTTTTCAGCTGCTTCAAATGGGTAACATGTGTTAAGAATATATTCTGACTGATTTATTGATTAAATGACACCTGTGCACCCTAAACATCTTTATAAGAGAAAGGATGGGCTACAGTTGACCTAGTGTCAAAGATCCAGTAACAGGGTGATTTATTTGTGAGACAAATTGAATATGATTTGGCATGCGTGTGTTGTTGAACTTCAAGCCTCTCTCTCTCTCTGAAAAATGCAGACTATTTTGTTTGAAAGCGCTTAAAGATGATTTACCGCGGCAATTTACTTCGCGCTCCCGCCAGTCCTTCACACGTCAATCACACCAACGACTCTCATCAGTTTCGCTACCAGGCCAGGTGCGCCTTGCGCTAGGATGAGGCTGTGTGAATGGGGCTTTTCAACTGTTTGATAAACGATAACGACACGAGTTGCGGAGGCTATACACAATTAATTGTTTGTGTAGCCTACCTAAACGCACTTTTAACATTAACCATTTGTTAAAATGAAAGGATCAGACATGCATAAAGTAGGCCTAGGCTAGCCTATTCGGATAAATTATTTTAAATGATTAAGATTATTTATGATTATTGTTAAAAATGTGGTGATACATCAATTTCACAGTTACAATGTCTGATTATTGTTTATTGGGCTGGTAGGCCTATATTATTCTACTTCGGTAATAAACATTGATATCATAATCCTAATTATCATATTGAGGCATGCATAATAATATGTAGCGCATCTGAAATAATCTGAGATCCCGTCTCTGGTTCTAGGTTAGGGATTTGTGCCTGGAGGAAGCGCAGTATTCAGTGCTGACTGAAGTTTCCTGTCTAACAGACTGGAGCTGTCTCCAGACAAACGTTTGAGAGGAGAAAGAGAAAGAAAGAGAGGGTTGAGTGAAGTATGGGCATGGCTGATGATGTCCAACATTTCTAAACTGAATTTTCTGCAACAGCTGACAAATCGGGAGTTTGGAAAGTTTAAAAACGTCTTTGGTCACTTTGTAAAGAGCCGAGCTGTAACTGTCAAACCTCTGTAAACGCTCGGAAAGTTGCACCCGAGACAAAGACTGTTCTGGGGACTGCCCTTAGAGCTCGAATTTACATCTGCGCTGCACTGACAGGCGGAGGAACGGCACAGACTGAACTAGTATCGCCGAAGGGGTTCGCTTTGAAAGGAGAGAAAAACTTATCGGATAAAGTCCTAAATCCACTTTTGCATCGAGAAATGCGCTAAAACTATTCCATGAAGGACTTTATGGAGACGAGAAAAAGAGTTGTGGTGTCTTCGAGACGCGAAAGTTAGATAAGAGGAGAGCAGAAGTGGAGTGGAGATCACCGGAGAGTGAGAGGAGAGTCTACCTGGAAAAAGGGGTCAGATAATGAATTAGCGAACACGGAGTGAGTGACCTGTGTCCCACTCCCAGCCAAAACTAAGTAAGTGGATTTGGGAGTTCTTGTCCATCTCCTTGCCTTTTGCTTTCTTATAAATCGAGTTTGAACAGGACCCACAGGGTTGAGTCGGGCTGGCTTAGGGTGAGCATGCATGGACTCGTTAGGTAAACATAATGTGAAGATGCCTCAGTTTAACACAGCTGTGTACACTGGAGGACTTTGTCAACTTCATAAAGTTTTCTAACATATTTAAATGTTTTATAATAGCTTAAGTCATTAAAAGTTTGATAACATTTCGATTTTATTATCATATCACCTTTGTAGGATGCACATATTTCAGATGCAATTGAGATAATATGCTACTGTAACTGTAAAGCCATCTCAGATGACTAAAAGTGCAGAAGCCCATTGAATAGATAGAATTTTGTTGACCATGGTAAAATCAATTATGGCCAAGAAAGTTCTAGAATGATTCCAGATATTCATGACTCATGAGAAAGGAGAAGTGGAGATTTGTGTCACATGAGAGTACAATACAGGAAATATGAATAGCCTATGTGAATGGCTGATAGGCTGTGCTATATATTGAGCTGTGACAGAGGCCTTGCATGTGTGTTGCATGAGGAGTGTGAGGGTGCGGAGGCACAGCTGTCCTACAGAGGTGGTCACGAACATGCAGCTGAGCTGGCACTCTCAAATCCCTCGAAGTTGGCTAACTTCTGAACTTTATACATTGTTAGGATTCTGAAACATTTTCAACATTCTGAAGAAAGGGTAATTTATGAGATGTAAATACTCAGTACAAACACTGCATGGTAGTTCGATTTTTTTTTTTGTTTGTTTGGTAGATTTTCTCTCCTTTTTCTGTTTCCATGCTGAGGGTGCTCTGCTTTTTGGGGTACTGAGCATGATCTATGATTGGTGTGCTGAGCATGATCTGTGATTGGTGTGCTGAGCATGATCTATGATTGGTGTGCTGAGCATGATCTATGATTGGTGTGCTGAGCATGATCTATGATTGGTGTGCTGAGCATGATCTATGATTGGTGTGCTGAGCATGATCTGTGATTGGTGTGCTGAGCATGATCTATGATTGGTGTGCTGAGCATGATCTATGATTGGTGTGCTGAGCATGATCTATGATTGGTGTGCTGAGCATGATCTATGATTGGTGTGCTGAGCATGATCTATGATTGGTGTGCTGAGCATGATCTATGATTGGTGTGCTGAGCATGATCTTATGATTGGTGTGCTGAGCATGATCTTATGATTGGTGTGCTTAGCATGATCTATGACTGGTGTTCTGAGCATGATCTATGATTGGTGTGCTGAGCATGATCTACTGTTTTTGTCTTGTAACACTAGAGACAAAACGTGCCATCTGAGAGTGGATGTAGGTTTTCTGACTATATCTCCATTTAAATGTCTCAGGCTTGACTCCTGTTCCCCCAGCCCCAGTGAGCCAATGGATGTGGAGAGGGGCCCTCCTGTCAGCTCACCTGAGCCCCCTGACGATGGGGACCCATGTCCCTCCACGGACAACCCAGTCCCCACCCCCAGTCCAACCCCCACACCCACCACAGGTAAGTGATCTGTAGTGTCATTTACAGTACTCCAGGTCTAAGGGAAGGTAGCACGATGCTAAGCTTCTTTGAAAAGTGCCATCCTATACATAAGGACAGAGCAGGAAATAAGGAGGCCCCATTCAAATACTATAAACATGTATCCTTCCTTGGAGTCTGAAAGAGAAGAGGACGCCACATCAGATAACTGAGATGCATTGTCAATTGTGCAGTACTACATGCACATGCAATGTTTGCCTGTGTGTTTGAGATTGTGTGTGTGTGATGAGTTGGAACATGCCTGTCTAAGTGGAGGGGGACGTGATTACCATCAACAGTGATTGTCTGGATGTTGAAAGGCCTCTGCTATGGTTTGGAGTGTGGTTGTGTGTGAGCTTAACTAAGACAGGTAGATGAGCAGCATGTGAGAGTGTGGTTGTGTGTGAGCTTAACTAAGACAGGTAGATGAGCAGCATGTGAGAGTGTGGTTGTGTGTGAGCTTAACTAAGACAGGTAGATGAGCAGCATGTGAGAGTGTGGTTGTGTGTGAGCTTAACTAAGACAGGTAGATGAGCAGCATGTGAGAGTGTGGTTGTGTGTGAGCTTAACTAAGACAGGTAGATGAGCAGCATGTGAGAGTGTGGTTGTGTGTGAGCTTAACTAAGACAGGTAGATGTGGTTGTGTGAGCAGCATGTGAGAGTGTGGTTGTGTGTGAGCTTAACTAAGACAGGTAGATGAGCAGCATGTGAGAGTGTGGTTGTGTGTGAGCTTAACTAAAACAGGTAGATGAGCAGCATGTGAGAGTGTGGTTGTGTGTGAGCTTAACTAAGACAGGTAGATGAGCAGCATGTGAGAGTGTGGTTGTGTGTGAGCTTAACTAAGACAGGTAGATGAGCAGCATGTGAGAGTGTGGTTGTGTGTGAGCTTAACTAAGACAGGTAGATGAGCAGCATGTGAGAGTGTGGTTGTGTGTGAGCTTAACTAAAACAGGTAGATGAGCAGCATGTGAGAGTGTGGTTGTGTGTGAGCTTAACTAAGACAGGTAGATGAGCAGCATGTGAGAGTGTGGTTGTGTGTGAGCTTAACTAAGACAGGTAGATGAGCAGCATGTGAGAGTGTGGTTGTGTGTGAGCTTAACTAAGACAGGTAGATGAGCAGCATGTGAGAGTGTGGTTGTGTGTGAGCTTAACTAAGACAGGTAGATGAGCAGCATGTGAGAGTGTGGTTGTGTGTGAGCTTAACTAAGACAGGTAGATGAGCAGCATGTGAGAGTGTGGTTGTGTGTGAGCTTAACTAAGACAGGTAGATGAGCAGCATGTGAGAGTGTGGTTGTGTGTGAGCTTAACTAAGACAGGTAGATGAGCAGCATGTGAGAGTGTGGTTGTGTGTGAGCTTAACTAAGACAGGTAGATGAGCAGCATGTGAGAGTGTGGTTGTGTGTGAGCTTAACTAAGACAGGTAGATGAGCAGCATGTGAGAGTGTGGTTGTGTGCGTATATGCATGTGCATGTGTGTGTATATGGCATGTATTCATTGATGTGAGAGAGAGAAAAAGAGAGAGGGAGAGCGAGAGAGAAAAAGAGAGTGAGAAAGAGACACATATAATCACAAGAAGACTGAGAGAGAATAATCCCTGTCAGAGTGAGGGGCTGGTGTGTGTATACTGTATGTGTGTGTGTCTGTATTACACAGTCCTGTGTGGCTCACTCGGTAGAGCATAGCACTTGCAATGCCAGGGTTGTGGGTTCAATTCCCATGGGGGACAAGTATGAAAATGCATGTACTGTCGCTCTGGATAAGAGAATTTGGCGACTGCTAAATTACAAGTATTATGTGTGTTTAGTAATGAGAGAGAAGGCTTCTTCACTCATGTGATCCCTGAAAGGGGGATGGTTGTGTGTGTTGCTCTAAGTAATGTCTTAGTGGAGTAGACATAGAGACAGTTTGTATAGTAGGTGAAGATTCTCCCTTCCTTCCAGGACACCTAACTAAGCTCACTGTCAAACCAACAGTAAGAATACTGTGCACACGTGTTGTGAGCTACAGCACATGCAGTATTATGGGTGATATAAGGGACAGGCCTGAGAGCCTGGAATTCCAAACCCAGGAATAGGTCACCTGGGAATTTTGGGAATGGCAGTTCTCGTTGTCTTCTGAAGCGTGACAAAGAGTCTGGTCATGGTGAGATTCATTGACGGGTGTGTGTCTATGTTTTTATTGGCTAGAATTGTCTTCATTTGTTTCATCTCTATTTGCATCCAAAGTCTCCAGGAAGTCCTGGTAAGAGTACAGAGCTGTTTAAGATCGAGGGAGGTGTGGTTAGGAGTTAGGGAAGTGAAATGGGATGTCAAGTGGTTTGTTGCCATGGGAACCCGCCACAAAAATCCTCTGTGGTGGGAGGAGACTTCTACAGGGCAAGTCTCGACCCAGAACATTAGGATCTAGATTTTTAGAAGAACACAATAACATATAAACATGTGGATGCATGTGTGTCTGTCTACCACACACATGCACAAGCGCACACACCACACCACACACCTCCGAAGCTTTGTGACTAATCATCAGAAATGTAAGTAGGCCAGCATTTCCCAAACTATGGGTCACGACCCTATGTGGGGTCGCCTGATTTGAAAATGGGGTCACGATTGAGAATCAAATATCGAATACAAGTTGTGCTTGGTTCATAGACCCTTGTTACGTCAGAAACCTCAGGTAGCCGCTAGAAGCAGTTGTAATAAACAGAGTGGTTTCTGTTTTCTTCCTACAAATGTCGGTCTATCTTTTGAACGGTTAAGCTACACAATATTATGACCCCATCACTGAAAGATAAGACTCGCAGGAACTGAGAAAAAAATTACGAAATAAAAATTTGGCCACAAAGAAAAAGTCTGTCTTCTGTTTCCCTCAAGCTGCGTAGTTCATTAGAACAGAGAGGACCAGACACTAAATCAGACGAGGGCTAAAAGAGCATCATCAATGATGATGTTCTGTTCTACACAGAAAAAGTCTGTCTTCTGTTTCCCTCAAGCTGCGTAGTTCATTAGAACAGAGAGGACCAGGCACTAAATCAGACGAGGGCTAAAAGAGCATCATCAATGATGATGTTCTGTTCTACACAGAAAAAGTCTGTCTTCTGTTTCCCTCAAGCTGCGTAGTTCATTAGAACAGAGAGGACCAGGCACTAAATCAGACGAGGGCTAAAAGAGCATCATCAATGATGATGTTCTGTTCTACATAGAAAAATGGGGTGGGTTGATTTGGGATGATGGGTATGAGTGTAGGTGGTTGAGGAAGAGTAGGGGATGAGAGTGGGGAATGAGGACTGGCTTCACTGCCACAGAGGGTAACAAGGACCTGCTTTCATCACTTACCTGCCCCCCACACCCTCCCAGAATACCAGACCAGCACTGGGCCCGTATCAGAAGAGGAGATCACACACACACATGGCCCATTGAGTTCTGCTACCTGAGTTGGTACCACAGGGATGTGTGTTTGTGTGTCGAGAGTGGTTCTGACTTCTTATTTGGACTAGCTTCATCAGCAACAGTGCTGTGCTCTGCCCAAAATGTATTTTCTCTCTCTGTGCATCTACCCAGAGGTCTGATGGCACAGGAGGTAATGTGCTTGCCCTGTACAGGTAACTACATGATTTCTGGTTCAAGGCCTGCTATCCTGCTATTCCCCAGCTACTCCCCCTCTATCACTACATACCCGGGAATGTTGATAGAACTCTCTCTCTCTATCCCATTCTAAATACAACCAACTGTATGTCCGCTCTCTCTCTCTCTATCCCATTCTAAATACAACCAACTGTATCTCCTCTCTCTCTCTCTCTCTGTATCCCATTCTAAATACAACCAACTGTATCTCCTCTCTCTCTCTCTCTCTCTATCCCATTCTAAATACAACCAACTGTATCTCCTCTCTCTCTCTCTCTCTGTCTGTATCCCATTCTAAATACAACCAACGGTATCTCCTCTCTCTATCTCTATCCCATTCTAAATACAACCAACTGTATCTCCTCTCTCTCTCTCTATCCCATTCTAAATACAACCAACTGTATCTCCTCTCTCTCTCTCGCTCTATCCCATTCTAAATACAACCAACTGTGTATTTACTCTCTCTCTCTATCTATCCCATTCTAAATACAACCAACTGTATCTCTTCTCTCTCTCTCTCTCTCTCTCTTCCCCCATTCCACCTCTATCTGTATTTTTCTCCTCTCTATAGCTCTTAAAACCGTGTGTGTGATGTGTAATTTGCTTTCTTTCACTGATGGAAAAAATGTTGGTGCAGTTTGAGGCATTTTTACGACGAAGTTGAACTATGAAAAAGCATGGGAATTTGTTTTCCCATCCTCTCCAACTCTGATACACATTTGGCTCTCACTGAACTGGCCTACTGTAGCTGCTGGCCTAGAGAATGCAGGAAAGCACGGATACAGAGGCTGTACTGCTCCTTAACCATGGCTGGTCCTTGGAGTGAAGATAATCTAGACATTGTTCTCCCCTCCTGGAACTCTAGGGTTGTCTCTTTACTTTCATTTCTATGATTTGATGCTTTGCAGATGATCTGGTCTTAATGTTCAGTGCTTTGAGGAGGGTGTCTGCAGTGTGTTTAGAGGAGGAATGTCAAACGTTCAGGATGCTGCACAGACTGGTCTAGAACGAGCAGTTAAATGCAGTTTGAGAGCATTTTTAAACTCTCTAAATGGTTAAATGAGAGAGAAATAGATGTCGTTTGTGAGTGGGCAACATACTATCATCTTAAACTGTTTAATGATTTTGGCATATTAAATCATGTTATGTTGGGATAATATCCCTAATGTGGTCAGTTTGTGTTACAACCTTACACAAGCTTGCACATCCTTTTGACTTCAGATCTGTGATGTTAATATATATGTGTATCGTCATCACGATGGCATAAGATCGATTGGTTGAAACAGATCAATATCTTTGGTTTTGTACTGTTGATTTTGTAACAAGCTCTGGGGTGCACAGGACTTTTCTAACTTAAATGGCACAAACATTTTTGGGCGGTCTCTCTATAAAACATTTGTTGGCCACATACCAATACACAGATTTGACAGTCAAACGGTCACTTAAAGTAAATAGCAGCCAACTGTTGTCACTGTCGATATCCTATGCTGCATCGTGATTCTGTCCAGATGGGATAGGGAAGTGTGCAGTGTGATGACAATTGCATCGTCTTTGGATCTATTGGGGCGGTAAGCAAATTGATGTGGGTCTATGGTGTCAGGTAAGGTAGAGGTGATATGATCCTTAACTAGCCTCTCAAAACACTTCGTGATGACAGAAGTGAGTGCTATGGGGCAATAGTCATTTAGTTTACCATTGCTTTCTTTGGTGCAGGAACAATGGTGGACATTTTGAAGCAAGTGGGGACAGCAGCCTGGGATAGGGAGAGAATAAATTTGAGGATGTGATTAGGGATGTCGTCTGGGCCGGCAGCCTTGCGAGGGTTAAAATGCTTAAATGTCTCACTCACGTCGGCCACGGAAAAGGAGAGTCCTTGGTAGCGGGCGCGTCAGTGGCACTGTTTTATCCTCAAAGCCAGCGAAGAAGGTGTTTACCTTGTCTGGAAGTAAGACGTCAGTGTCCGCGATGTGGCTGGTCTTCCCTTTGTAGTCTGTGATTGACTGTAGACCTTGCCACATACGTCTCGTGTCTGAGCCGTTGAATTGTGACTCCTCTTTGTCTCTATCTTGACATTTTGCCTGTTTGATTGCCTTACTGAGGGAATAACTGCACTGTTTGTATTCGGCCATATTCCCAGTCATCTTGCCATGGTTAAATGCTGTGGTTCCTGCTTTCAGTTTTGCGCAAATGCTGCCACCTATCCACAGTTTCTGATTTGAGTAGGTTTTAATAGTCACAGTAGGTACAACATCTCCTAAACACTTCCTGATGAACTCAGTCACCATATCCGTGTATTCGTCAATGTTATTCTCAGAGGCTACCGGGAACATATCCCACACACACACATGTAATAAGTAATGTAATAAGACAAAACATTCTGGCCTAATAATGTAAGAAATGACACACAAAAAAACTAAATACTGCAAAGTTGCTCAGGAGCTAGAAGCAGAGCTGCCATATCTGTCAGCACCATGGTAACCATTTAGAGCTGTGTTGATGTAGAATGTGGCAGTGGAGGTAGTGTCTATGTTAGATTCCTTTCTAATGGTCTTGATGCTTCTCTGATGTTGTCTTTGTTTCTTTTTAACGCAGACAAACACTTGGCTGTTGACGACGTCTCCTGGCAATAGTCCAATATCTGGACAGCAAATTCAAATTGCATGAAAGCCAGGAGGAGCCTAACACACAGACAGACACTCAATGTCTTCTCAATGATGACCTTTGAAACCTTGTTAGCATAAAATTCCTGTTGATTCTGTGTGGCAAACAGAGATGCATGATCTCACAAACGTGTGTGTTTCTAACGTTATTTCCCAGAAGAAGTCTGACACCAAGTAGCACAATTCAATTCCTCTTAGGCCTGTTTAACAGCAGACAGTTTCAGTCTTTAATTAGCTTACACTTCTGCTTCATTCTCTCTAAGCAACAATAATGTGGCTTTCTGGACTCATTCCAGCATTCCTCTTAGAATGCGCTTTTCTCTCAAGTGTGTGTTGGACTCCTGGCTGGGTTTCAGGGCAGATTAGGCTGCGCTGTTTCTCTCTGTGTGTGTTTGGCGGGCGGGGGGGGGGGGGGGGGGGGGGGGGGGGGGGTCATTGAGGATATGCCACAGAGGACAGGAGCATATCTCCATGACTAATTGTTTTCCTTTTGTCTTATTAATGTCTTAATTACCCCTGAACCAACCATCACACACACACTCACATTTTTCAGAGGGGGGAAATTAATGTAACGCTATATAGCAAAGCTTAATTGGATGGAGGTATTTGGGGTGATCATTGGACATATGGATGGGATGAGAGGCCATACAGTTCAAGTTGGAAGTTTACATAAACTTAGGTTGGAGTCATTAAAACTTGTTTTTCTACCACTCCACAAATTTCTTGTTAACAAACCATTGTTTTGGCAAGTCGGTTAGGACATCTACTTTGTGCATGACACAAGTCATTTTTCCGACAATTATTTACTCACAGATTATTTCACTTATAATTCACTGTATCACAATTCCAGTGGGTCAGAAGTTTACATACACTAAGTTGACTGTGCCTTTAAACAGCTTAGAAAATTCCAGAAAATTATGTCATTGCTTTAGAAGCTTCTGATTGGCTAATTGACATCATTTGAGTCAATTGGAGGTGTACCTTTGGATGTATTTCATCTGTACAAACAATAGTATGCAAGTATAAACACCATGGGACCACGCAGCCGTCCATACCGCTCAGGAAGGAGACGCGTTCTTTCTCCTGAAGATGAACGTACTTTGGTGCAAAAAGTGTAAATCAATCCCAGAACAACAGCAAAGGACCTTGTGAGGATGCTGGAGGAAACCGGTACAAAAGTATTTATATCCACAGTAAAACGAGTCCTATATCGACATAACCTGAAAGGCCGCTCAGCAAGAAAGAAGCCACTGCTCCAAAACCGCCATTAAAAAAGCCAGACTACGGTTTGCAACTGCACATGGGGACAACGATCTTACTTTTGGAGAAATGTCCTCTGGTCTGATGAAACAAAAATAGAACTGTTTGGCCATAATAAACATAATGGCCATAATGACATCTCAAGACATCAGTCAGGAATTTAAAGCTTGGTTGCAAATGGGTCTTCCAATTGGACAATGACCCCAAGCATACTTACAAAGTTGTGGCAATATGGCTTAAGGGCAACAAAATCAAGGTATTGGAGTGGCCATCACAAACTACTGACCTCAATCCTATAGAAAATGTGTGGGCAGAACTGAAAAAGCTTTTTCGAGCAAAGAGGCCTACAAACCTGACTGTTACACCAGCTCTGTCAGGAGGAATGGGCCAAAATTCACCCAACTTATTGTGGGAAGCTTGTGGAAGGCAAGCTTCCCACAATTGAAAGGCAATCCTACCAAATACTAATTGAGTATATGTAAACTTCTGACCCACTGGGAATGTGATGAAAGAAATAAAAACTGAAGTAAATCATTCTCTCTGCTATTATTCTGACATTTCACATTATTTTTTTTCAATTTAAAGTTTTATGAAGTTTTCTTGTTTTTCAATCAACCAACAAAACACATTCCAATGAATTTATTTGCAAATTATGGTGGAAAATAAGTATTTGGTCAATAACAAAAGTTTATCTCAATACTCAGTTTATCTCAATACTTATGTTATACCTTTTGTTGGCAATGACAGATGTTTTCTGTAAGTCTTCACAAGGTTTTCACACACTGCAAAGATCTCCTCTAGAGCAGTGATGTTTTGGGGCTGTTGCTGGGCAACACGGACTTTCAACTCTCTCCAAAGATTTTCTATGGGGTTGAGATCTGACTAGGCCACTCCAGGACCTTGAAATGCTTCTTACGAAGCCACTCCTTCGTTGCCCGGGCGGTGTGTTTGTGATTATTGTCATGCTGAAAGAACCAGCCACGTTTCATCTTCAATGCCCTTGCTGATGGAAGGAGGTTTTCACTCAAAATCCCACGATACATGGCCCCATTCATTCTTTCCTTTACACGGATCAGTCGTCCTTGTCCCTTTGCAGAAAAACAGCCCCAAAGCATGATGTTTCCACCCCCATACTTCACAGTAGGTATGGTGTTCTTTGGATGCAACTCAGCATTCTTTGTCCTCCAAACACGACGATTTGAGTTTTTACCAAAAAGTTATATTTTGGTTTCATCTGACCATATGACATTCTCCCAATCTTCTTCTGGATCATCCAAATGCTCTCTAGCAAACTTCAGACGGGCCTGGACATGCACTGGCTTAAGCAGGGAGACACGTCTGGCACTGCAGGATTTGATTCCCTGGCGGCGTAGTGTGTTACCGATGGTAGGCTTTGTTACTTTGGTCCCAGCTCTCTGCAGGTCATTCACTAGGTCCCCCCGTGTGGTTTTGGGATTTTTGCTCACTGTTCTTGTGATCATTTTGACCCCACAGGGTGAGATCTTGCGTGGAGTCCCAGATCGAGGGAGATTATCAGTGGTCTTGTATGTCTTCCATTTCCTAATAATTGCTCCCACAGTTGATTTCTTCAAACCAAGCTGCTTACCTATTGCAGATTCAGTTTTCCCAGCCTGGTGCAGGTCTACAATTTTGTTTCTGATGTCCTTTGACAGCTCTTTGGTATTGGCCATAGTGGAGTTTGGAGTGAGACTGTTTGAGGTCGTGGACAGGTGTATTTTATACTGATAACAAGTTCAAACAGGTGCCATTAATACAGGTAACGAGTGGAGGACAGAGGAGCCTCTTAAAGAAGAAGTTACAGGTCTGTGAGAGCCAGAAATCTTGCTTGTTTGTAGGTGACCAAATACTTATTTTCCACCATAATCTGCAAATAAATTCATAAAAAATCCTACAATGTGATTTTCTGGATTTGTTTTCTCATTTTGTCTGTCATAGTTGAAGTGTACCTGTGATGAAAATTACAGGCCTCTCATCTTTTTAAGTGGGAGAACTTGCACAATTGGTGGCTGACTAAATATTTTTTTGCCCCCCAGTATACACACACATACACATACGTATACATACATACATACATACATTCACACCCATACACACACACACATCCTACATACCTACACGTACCCACAAAGATTATTTTTTTTAAACACACAAAAAACATATATGAAACTTGCAGCAGCACTGTCAAGGTTCTTATCAGCTATTTCTAGCCTTCGCTGAGACGACGAGCCAATAGTTTTTAGATTTTACAGCACCTTACACAACATGTATCTGCACATTTCCCTAGTCACCCCGTTCACTCTGTCCAGTTTGAAATATAGTTGAATAGTGGAGACCAGAGTCTATCAAAATTGGGCAGTCTCTTATGGAGGTCATAAGTGAGCTTTTCAAGAGGGAGAAAGTCAACAATCTGGTCAATCCACATTTTAAATGTAGGAGGGGTATTAAAGGCCCACAATAGAATAATACATTTCTTAGCAAAGTATGTAATAGTCATAAGCAAATTTTCTCTGTCAGGATCAAGAACAAAGTCCTGCTGGGCATTAAGAAGATGGATACACGGGGTCATATCAAACTGTACATCTAGTATTTTCTGTGCAGCAGTATGTATAGATTGCCAGAATCTGGCAATCTCTCTACAGCTCCAAAATACATGCATATAGGTTCCACTTTCAGAGGTACATCTTTTACAGTTAGGAGACATATCTGTTTTCATTCTATGGAGTCTCAAAGGAGTGTAATACAATTTGTTCTTTAATTTTTACATTAGTAGAGGAGCAGTATACCTGTTGCAAACCTCTGCCCATAACTCATCACTGATAGTCAGACCAAGGTCCTTTTCCAAGATTATTTTCAAAGGAAAGGAAAGGAAAGGAGGAGCCTCCTTTCTCAGAAAGGAGTCTATAGATGTAAGCTATTTTGCCATTAATGAATTGTGCTGTGACAAGAAGGGTTTCAACTTCATTCAACTGAGTTCTAAACCTCCTCTTGGAGGTAAAATGAGGAAATTACATGTCTAATTTGAAGATATAAAAAAAAAATGGGATCTTGGCACATTGAATTCACTGCAGAGCTCTTGAAAGGATTTCAGTGTAGTGGTTTTCTGATGAAATAGGTCTGAAAAGAGTATGCCAAAGTAGAGTATGCCAAAGATTAAAGTTGGCATCCCTCAGGGCTTTTGGCAAGTCTGGGTTGCCTACTATAGGCGAGTGAGAACATATTTGTGAGGAAATGCCCAGGTATGTCCCTCCACGCTAGTAGGGTGCTGTAAATCACAAAGGTTTTGGCTATGTTGCCCACTTCACTAAAGTTATTAATGAATATAATTGAGCTTAAGGGCAATGAACCACAGGATTGGGCTTCTATCTGAATCCACGTTGACTCTTGTCTGTTTGTGATCCATGTTAGCATGTTGTGGATTTGGGCAGACCAGTAGTACAATTGAAAGTAGGGAAGGGCAAGACCACCCTTAGATTCAGGTTTCAATAGAGTAGAAAACTTGATCCTAGGTTTTTTATTGCCCCATATAAATTTGGTGATGCTTTGGTTAGTTGTTTTGAAAAAGGAAACTGGGAGATAGCATGGAAGCATCTGAAATAAGTAGTTCAGTCTAGGGAGGACGTTCATACGGATTACATTAATTCTTCCTACTAAGCTAATTGGGAGGGAGATCCAGGTTTGGAGATCGTTCTTGATTTGATCCAGGAGTGGAAGATAATTTTCCTTAAAAAGGCTATTCAGATCTGGTGTTATGAAGATCCCAAGGTATTGAAACCCCTGTGTCTTCCATTGGAAAGGACATAGTGTCTTCATAGAGCTGGTGAGTGTAATATTGAGAGGGCAGACAGTGGATTTGTTAAAATTGATCTTATAACCTGAAAACTTGCCATACTGAGCATTGTGTCTAAAATGAGAGGGAGGGATTTCTCAGGGTTGGATATGTAGAGCAAGACATCATCCGCGTAAAGTGAAATCTTGTGCTGCAGGCCGCCTGCAGAGACACCCATAATACTTGGAATGCTCCTTATCAGCTCTGCCAGAGGCTCCGCCCCCAACAAGTAGAGCAGGGGGGACAGTGAGCACCCTTGTCTTGTGCCCCATTCCAGAGGGAATCTGTCAGAGTTCAGTCCATTAGTAGTCACCATGGCATTTGGATGAGAGTATAGTGATTTGATCCATTTAATAAAATTTTGGCCCATATTGAACTTTTCTAAGACTGAAAACAGAAAGCTCCACTCCATCCTGTCAAACGAAGCCAGCAGGACAGGGGTGTGGAACACCTTCTCAGCATCCAGTGAAGCCAGCAGGACAGGGGTGTGGAACACCTTCTCAGCATCCAGTGAAGCCAGCAGGACAGGGGTGTGGAACACCTTCTCAGCATCCAGTGAAGCCAGCAGGACAGGGGTGTGGAACACCTTCTCAGCATCCAGTGAAGCCAGCAGGACAGGGGTATGGAACACCTTCTCAGCATCCAGTGAAGCCAACAGGACAGGGGTATGGAACACCTTCTCAGCATCCAGTGAAGCCAGCAGGACAGGGGTATGGAACACATTCTCAGCATCCAGTGAAGCCAGCAGGACAGGGGTATGGAACACCTTCTCAGCATCCAGTGAAGCCAGCAGGACAGGGGTGTGGAACACCTTCTCAGCATCCAGTGAAGCCAGCAGGACAGGGGTATGGAACACCTTCTCAGCATCCAGTGAAGCCAACAGGACAGGGGTGTGGAACACCTTCTCAGCATCCAGTGAAGCCAGCAGGACAGGGGTCTTCTGTGTATAAAAGACGGTGAATGTTATCAGAAGAGTATCTGTCTCTAATAAATCCAGTTTGGTCCTCTTTTATTATTTTGGGAAGAACAGTGTTCAGTCTTTTGGCGAGCAATTTGGTAATTATTTTATAGTCGAAATCCAACAAGCTTATGGGCCGGAAGGACGAGCAGGATAGGGGGTCCTTGTCCTTTTTTTAGCAACACTGTAATGTGAGCTGTGTGCATTGAGTCTGGGAGAACTCCATTTTTGCAAAAATCCTCCAGCTTTGGCATGAAGATAGGGTGGAGCTGGGGCCAAAAAGCTTTGTAGAACTCTCTGGGGAATCCATCTGGGCCTGGGGACTTATTAGGTGGCATGGAGGTAATTGCCTCCAGGATCTCCTCGGGAGTGAAGGGGGAGTTGAGATCTTCTTGGTCGGTCTCTGATAGTTTAGGTAGCGAGATTCCCTCTAGGAAAGAGTGGAATTCTGCCTCCGTGTGTTTTCTCTCAGAGGTATATAGTTTGCAGTAAAAATCATGAAAAGTTAAATTGATATTTTTTGGGTCATATGTGACCTCGTCCTCTGCTGTTCGGATAGCCATGATTGTACGCTCTGACTGCTCCTTTTTTAATTGGTAAGCAAGCAATCTACTGGGCCTATTGCTATACTCATGGTATTTCTGTTTAGTAGAGAAACCTTTTTTTTATCTCCCGAGTGTAGTCCAAATTCAGTTTGGCTTTGGCTGCTTTAAGATGACTCCAGGAGGTGCTGTCTGGGGATTGTTTATGTATTTTTTCACAGCATTCCAGCTCCTTCTCAAGATATGCAATTAGATGACCTCTTAGTGTGGATTTAGCAGCGTCCCACATTGAGGCCGGAGAAACAGGAGAATCTTTGTTGTCTTGTGTGTAGTTGTCTATCCATGTAGTTACCAATGTATGGAACGCTTCATTTGATAACATGGAGGTGTTGAATTTCCAGCTCTTTGACCTCAGGATGTTTTTGCAGAGGTCAAAGCGGAGGTGGACAAAGGCGTGATCTGAAAGTGCTATGGGTCCGATTGTACACGTGGCTGAATTTATGAAACTCTTTGGGATAAAAATGTAATCTATACAGGAGTTGGTGTTATGGACATTAGAGTAGTATGTATAGTCCATAGATGAGCTATTAGTCTCTCTCCAGATATCTATCAGTCCCATCTCTTTAGTAAAGAGGAAACACAATGCTCATTGAACAGAGTTATCATTTTTGACATGAAGGCAGGAATATCTGTGTTAGGGGCGTATATGTTTAAAACTGTAATTGGTTGACCATATAGTGACCCAGTTATCAAAGTAAATTTCCCCTCCGGATCAGATATGTTTTTGTTAATTATGAATGGAACATTTTTATGGATAAGTATGGCTGTGCCTCTACTGTTTGATTTGAAAGATGAGAAATACACCTGTCCCACCCAAGCTCTGCGGAGTTTGGTATGTTCAGCATCACAGAAGTGTGTCTCTTGTAATAGCGATGTCTGCTTTTTCCTTTTTTAGAGCACATAGTATCTTTTTCTGTTTTATTGCATGACCTAGACCATGGCAGTTCCATGTCAATAGATTTAAGGTACTAGTCATCGTCATCGAACAGTAATCCAACTTTAGTGCAAGTCATCGCTGGGTAAAGGTGGATAATAGTTACTGCTGCGTTCACATAAAAGGAAAATAAATGGTGTACATAAAATAATAATCTCTGAACACCCCAGCCGAGTTCCCAAACAACTCGACACATCCCGTTGGATCTATTACCCCCCCGCTCAGTCTCAATTCTGTGTTCCGAATAAAACAAAAAACGGGAACAGTTAGCAACGCACAACGTCTCCCCCTCCCCACCAAAGAAATGCCTCATCCTCTCCACCCCGCATTGAGTATATGACAACGTCTCCCCCTCCCTACCAAAGAAATGCCTCATCCTCTCCGCCCCGCATTGAGTAAATGACAACGTCTCCCCCTCCCCACGAAAGAAATGCCTCATCCTCTCCGCCCCGCATTGAGTAAATGACAACGTCTCCCCCTCCCCACCAAAGAAATGCCTCATCCTCTCCACCCCGCATTGAGTATATGACAACGTCTCCCCCTCCCCACCAAAGAAATGCCTCATCCTCTCCGCCCCGCATTGAGTAAATGACAACGTCTCCCCCTCCCCACCAAAGAAATGCCTCATCCTCTCCGCCCCGCATTGAGTAAATGACAACGTCTCCCCCTCCCCACCAAAGAAATGCCTCATCCTCTCCAACCCGCATTGAGTAAATGACACAGTTGCCCAAAATAAAATCAATAGCCCAGCCTACATACAATATACCTCCCCCAAGGGACATAGGGAACCCCAAGTAATAATAGCAACAAACAAACAGGGAAATAAAAGTAGGCTGAAACATTAGTAGGCCTAGGTTAGGCTATAGAGCCTATCCCTCTCAGCTAAAGGAAAATAAATATAAATTGGACGGCTATAATGACATTTAGCGGGGCGAGTGGGTCTTTGGATATCGGCTATATTTTGTCTTACCTCCTTTAGTAATAGCATTAATCACATTTAGTCATTGGTCCGTTTCTCATTGACCAGGATTGTCTTTCAAAAAACATTTTGCCTCTCCGGGAGTTTTGAAGTGTCGCAGGGCTCCTTGGTGAAGAATCCTGAGCTCGTTTGGGTATTTGAATCCTGAGCTCGTTTGGGTATTTGAATCCCCTGAAGATGCCTCGGTCAATGGAGTATTTCTTCACTTCGTCAAACTCTTGGCGCTTTCGGCGTATTCCAGCTGACAGGTCCTGGTGTAAAGTGAGTTTGGCGTTTCCCACTGTGATGGTGTTGTTTTTCACCGCCTGTAGGACTCGTTCCTTGTCGGTGAATCTCAGGAAACGTATGGTGATTGGGCACGATGGTTGTCTGGCTGCTGGTGGGGGCCTCAGTGCTCGGTGAGCTCTCTTGAGTTCTATGGGCCTGTCGGTGGACAGGTGGAGCCACTCGGGAAGTTTGTCTTGCAGGTAGCGGATCAGTGGCATGTTTCCCTCTTCTTTTTCGCCCAGATTTAATAGAACATAATTATTCCTTCGCCCCCTGTTTTCCAGGTCCTCTGTTTTCTCTTCCAGATGCTCGATTTTTTTTTTAGCATATGCTATTGTTTCCATGGCATCTGTCAATAAGTTTTCCATGGATAGGATTCGCCCCTCTGCCTCGTCCAGGCGCCCCGCGTTTATGGTTATCTTGTTGTTGATGTCAGGCAAAGCATTTTCCAGGATTGTCACCTTGCCCCCTGAGCTGAGAATTAATGGCATCTAATTTAGTGTTTAGTTCTGTACGTTGGGATCTCAACTCAGAAAGGATGTCTTCGACAGAGTGCGAGGTTGGCATTCGTTGGGCCTCAGGGGGGAGCGGGTCCTCTTGCTCCTGGCTAATGGCGCTAACTTTTTCTGAAGCTAGCTTCTTCTTGGAGGCTTTTTCCGTCACTAATGCTCGAGTCCGGGTAAAAATGTCACCTGTAGTGTCGCCTTTTGTAGCCGCCATGACTTTTTCTTACTAAAGCTAAATGAGTTTGAACTTGGAGTGGAGGTAAGATTAGGAGTTGGAAACTACTTGTGCTCTTAGCTCATGCGGCCATCTCGTTCAAGGGTCACGTGATCCCCCCACATTTCACATTCTTAAAATAAAGTGGTGATCCTAACTGACCTATGACAGGGAATTTTAACAAGGATTAAATGCCAGGAATTGTGAAACTGAGTTGAAATGTATTTGGGTGACGGATCTCTGCTCTGCGTGTCTATGGTATGGATGGCAGCTGGCTCGGGAACAGACATAGAGATCAGTTGAGGCTGCTGAGGGGAGGACGGCTCATAATAATGGTTGGAATGGAGTTAATGGAATGGAAACCACGTCTTTGATGTGTTTGATACCATCCCATTCACTCCATCCCAGCCATTATTATGAACCGTCCTGCCTTCAGCAGCCTCCACTGATACATATGCTTGAGGACTGAGCTTGAATGATGCCAGGACTTGTCACAGACACTGGAACTAGGACATTTGTGAATGGCCTATAAACGTCTCTTCCCTCAAAAGAAGAATACTCCATTGAGAGAGTGAATGTGGAGAGTGAATGGATGGACATATGTCAAATGACAGCCAGCGAGTGCACTACTTTTGACCAGATAGGGCTCCACTCTGGATCTGGTCAAAACTAGTGCACTACTGTGTATACAGAACAAGGTGTGTTTTGAGATCTAGCCAGTGTGATGTTACATTTCTGTCAAATCAAATCAAAGTTTATTGGTCATGTACACAGATTTGAAGATGTTGTCACAGGTGCAGTGAAATGCTTGCGTTTCTAGCCCAGTAATACCGAGACATGCATAACAGTACACATCATCAAAAACATCATCAAAAACATTCAAATAAAAAAATGAAGAAATATCAGAACAGTCCAGAATATAAATATATACAGTAGGGTTGGGTGGTATTCAGATTTTCATACCGTCATACCGTTTCTGTACCATACCAGGGTATACGGTATTATCGGAAATGCACACAAGGGGTGCAATTATTATGATTATTTTTTAAACAGGGATCTTGATCCAAGAGGAGATTGAATATCTCTGCTGTAACCAAGAAGCTTGATCTTCACATCTAGCCACTTAGCTAGCAAGTTAGCAAACCTGTCTTGTCTTGAATCCATCAATAGCCTAGGCGTAGGTGTGTGGAGACACACATAATGTACAATATGAGGAGGAAATTATAGTGTCCTAAAAAAAGATTTCCAGTTTTACTGACTCACCAAATGATGCTCAGCTCACTCACCGCCGATGCACTCGTGCCAAAAGCTTTTCAAACAATGCTGTTCGCCGAATAGGCCTATTTGGAAGTTGATAATTTAGTAGCCTACAGACAGCCTTTCAACAGGATCCATTTGCTTTACATTTTTTTTTTCTCCCAAGATTGTATTTGAAATACACTACATGACCAAACGTATGTGGACATCTGCTCGTCAAACATCTCATTCCAAAATCATGGGCATTAATATGGAGGTGGTCCCCCCTTTGCTGCTATAACAGCCTCCACTCTTCTGGGAATGCTTTCCACTATATGTTGGTACATTGTTGCGGGAACTTGCTTCCATTCAGCCACAAGAGCTTTAGTGAGGTCGGGCACTGATGTTGGACGATTAGGCCTGGCTAGTAGTCAATATTCCAATTCACCCCAAAGGTGTTCGATGGGGTTGAGGTCAGGACTCTGTGCAGGCCAGTCAAGTTCTCTCACACCGATCTCAACAAACAATGTCTGTATGGACATCGCTTTGTGCACGGGGGCATTGTCATGCTGAAACAGGAAAGGGCCTTCCCCAAACTGAGTTGGAAGCACAGAATCGTCTAGAATGTCATTGTGTACTGTGGTGTTGAGATTTCCCTTTACTGGAACTAAAGGGGCCTAGCCTGAACCATGAAAAACAGCCCCAGACCATTATCCCTCATCCACCAAACTTTACAGTTGGCACTATGCATTCGGGCAAGTAGCGTTCTTCTGGTGTCCGCCAAACCCGGATTCGACCGTCTGACTGCCAAATGGTGAAGCGTGGTTAATCACTCCAGAGAACGCATTTCCACAGCTTCAGAGTCCAATCTCGGAGAGCTTTACACCACTCCAGCCGACGCTTGGCATTGTGCATGGTGATCTTAACTTGTGTGCAGCTGCTCGGCCATGGAAACTCATTTCATGAAGCTCCCGGCGAACAGTTCTTGTGCTGACTTTGCTTCCAGAGGCCGTTTGAAACTAGGTAGTGAGTAATGCAACAGAGGACAGATGATTTTTACGCGCTACACGCTTCAGCACTCAGTGGGCCAGTTCTTTGAGTTTGTGTGGCCTACCTTCACAGTAACAGCACTTACAGTTGCCCGGGGCAGCTGTAGCAGGGAAGAAATTTGACGAACTGACTTGTTGGAAAGGTGGCATCCTATGATGGTGCCATGTTGAAAGTCACTGAGCTCCTC
Source organism: Oncorhynchus clarkii lewisi (assembly GCF_045791955.1). NCBI lineage: Eukaryota > Metazoa > Chordata > Actinopteri > Salmoniformes > Salmonidae > Oncorhynchus > Oncorhynchus clarkii. Next base: position 53,948,786 of record NC_092153.1, read on the forward strand.
AGTAAGGCCATTCTACTGCCAATGTTTGTTTATGGAGATTGCATGGCTGTGTGTTCACTTTTATACACCTGTATTTATTTATATATATTTTTAAACAGCATTGATGGTGAAAGGGCTTGTAAGTAAGCATTTCACTGTAAGGTGAATGTTGTATTCGGCACATGTGACAAATACAATTTGATTTGAAATAGCCAAATCCACTATTGCGAAAGTCCTGTTTTGGCTGCATGCTGTTTACTGATAGATTTGCTGTGTGTTCCCGACTGTAGGCATGCCTTGTGATTGGGCAACACAATCTACAGCTAGTCTATTTAAAAAATATATAACCTATAGATCCTCTGTGGCAAAATGATAGGCCTACTCCTGGTGCAGTATTCAGCATTATTTCATTTCTTTCTGAACAGACAGCAGTAATTCTATTACTTATTTATCAGGTGTCCTGCGGCACCCCCCAGCACCCTTCCGGGGCTGTGATTCTATAAGGAAATAAATGATGAAGTGCAACGCTGCAGAGATGAGAGTTGCAGGCTCATGTCTATCAGAGCAGAGAGAGGGAAAGTGAATCTCATTCTTGTTCTGTGAGAGATACAGATGTACTTCTCTCTCACGCCACAGCAATGGCCACGCTTTGGTCTACAGTATATAGGCTACAATGTTGGGCAAACTATAAATCCGGGCTGGCCCAAAACAAATACATTCTTAGAATATCAGGCACGTTTTCACATTACGGTTTTTAGGCTGCAGTCAGAAGAATTAACAATGAGTCAACTTCAATTAACTCTGATTGCTTTTATTTCAACTTTTACATTGTGAACAGTGAAAAAGATTTTTCATGCCACTAGAGGTACCAGATAAGGTCAAATGGGTTCCGGAACGAAACAGTCCAAAACTGAGAGGTGCCAGATCCTGTTCCGGCAGGATCCAGCTCAAATTAAGGAATGTATATAGGATTAGCCATGACTAGAATGCAGTATATACATATACAGTGGGTAAAACAGTGTGTAAACATGATTAAAGTGGCCAGTGTTCAATAACTCTATGTACATAGGGCAGCAATCTCTAAGGTGCAGGGTAGAGTAGCCGGCTAGTAACAGTGACTAAGGTTCAGGGCAGGGTACGGGTGAAGGCCGGCTAGTGATGACTGTTTAACAATCTGATGGCCTGGAGATAGAAGCTGTTAATCAGTCTCTCTTTCCCAACTTTGATGCACCTGTACTGTCTCCGCCTTCTAGATGTTAGCGGGGTGAACAGGCCGTGGCCTGGGTGGTTGTCCTTGAGGCTCATCTTGGCCTTTCTGTGACAGTGGGTGCTGTAGATGGCAGTATTCAGCCGGTGATGCGTTGGACTGACCGTACCACCATCTGGAGAGCCCCGATGAACACATGTAGGCATGTCTCTTGTCCAGGTGGGATAACCCAGACGACACTGGGCCAATTGTGCGCCGCCCCATGGGTCTCCCGGTCACGGTCGACTGCGACAGAGCCTGGACTCGAACCCAGAATCTTTAGTGGCACAGCTAGCACTGCGAGTCAACCTGTTATTAAATCCAAGGGTTCACATACTTTTTCCAACCTGCACTGTGAATGTTTACATGGTGTGATCAATAAAGACATACAAAATTATAATTGTTTGTGTGATATTAGTTTAAGCAGACTGTGTATGTCTATTTTTGTGACTTAGATGAAGATCAGGTAACATTTTATGACACATTTATGCAGAAATCCAGGTAATTCTGAAGGGTTCACACTTTTTCTTCCCACTGTGTCTGAGCCGTTGAATTCTCTGCAAGGTGATTGTGCCTCTTTGATTGCCTTAGAGGTCATTGCTGGTCTGTTTGTACATGTTCCCAGTCAACTTAATATGGTTAAATGCGGTGGTTCGCGCTTTCAGTTTTGAGCGAATGCTGCCATCTATCCACAGTTTGTGGTTTGGATAAGTTCTAATCGTCACAGTGTGAACAACATCCTCTATGCACTTCCTGATGAACCCTGTCACAACAACATCCTCTATGCACTTCCTGATGAACCCCGTCACAACAACATCCTCTGCACTTCCTGATGAACCCCGTCACAACAACATCCTCTATGCACTTCCTGATGAACCCCGTCACAACAACATCCACTATGCACTTCCTGATGAACCCAGTCACAACAACATCCTCTATGCACTTCCTGATGAACCCCGTCACCAAGTCAGTGTAGACGTCGATACTATTCTCAGAGGTGACCCGGAACATTTCCCACTCCGTGTGATCAAAACAATCTTGGAGCATTGATTCAGATTGGTCCAACCATTGTTGAACAGTCCTTACCACGGCTGCTTCCTGTTTAAGTTTCTGTCTATAGGTGAGTCCTGATCAAAGACATTGGGGTAGAGCCCTACACAGTTAGTGGGCTGGAAAGTTCTGCCCCTCTGATGAAAGTTTGTCTTTACACAAACTACTTTGTGTCTTTACACATCTCAACTTCTCCAGACACTGTTGGGGTGGAACACATCCCCCTGTCTACTGTCAGTCAGACACATGCACATGCAGACAGCAGTGATATCCTCTGTGTAGAGTGACTTCAGAGGGGGCATTAGTGAAGGCTGTATAGACAGAGACCGAGACGGAGCGAGTTTAGGGAGTTTCAAAGACTCCAGGTAAAGCCTCTGTGACTCTTCTCTTTCTCCTACCATACCCCCCTCTCCAGTACTAATACCAGGCTCCAGGCCCAGTCTCTTTCATGCTGTGCTCTCTCATAGTCTTCCAGTAAATAAAGAACACTCAGCAGATCACGGGAGAGAGTTGTGAGGAGAGGAAGGCTAAGATGGCAGCCAAGGTGAAAGAGTTTGCCCAACTGTAGACTTTAGAACTGGGTGCCATATTGCTGCTGCTGAAGATTCCTTTTTACCCTCCTGTCTCTCCCTGCTAATGCAAACTACAACTAAACAGTAGTCTCTCTCTATCCAGCCCTAATCAGTCTAGGTCTCTCATAGTGTCAGAGCAATCGCGGTTCTCTCCCAGTCAGCCAAACATGACATATCACAGGCTCATTATAACAGCTTGTATGCTGTTATGTGAGTTTCTATACTACTATCATCCATATGTTAATGCTTTTATTAGCCAACACTAGCGCTGTGTTGACAAGGTGACATTCCCTTGTTTACCCAAGCTAGGGGAGAGTAAACATAGATATAGTATAGCCACACACACACACACACACACACACACACCATACATGTGTACACACAGCCTGCTCAAGCATAGCTTTATTACTATGTTAAGATTTGAATTAGAGGCTCATCATTCTCAGATCTCAAAAATCGCTCCACAGTTTGGTGGTTGAGGGGTGTGGCATGAGTGCCAGCATAGGATTGGCTTTATCCACGTTTGATATTCGGTTCAGATTTGTTTGGTCCAATGGTGGTGGTTTACTAAGGGCAGACAAGGGCTTGTAGGCACAATCCTATTGGTTTGACTTTTAACCTTCTGATGTCTGAGATTCATGAGAAACCATACGACGTTTGCAGGTTACAGGACAGATAGAAAGAACAATAGAAAGAATGATAGATAAAACAATTGATAGAAAGATAGACAGATGGAGAGAATGATACAATGATAGACTGATCCAGGGGTTAAACTTCTCTGTCACTGCGACGGATTTCCATCATATGGATACTGAAGAGGTCGTTTTTGAGACCAGCCTGAATCTAGCTACTATTGTTAATTAGTATTTTCCTGTAACTATTTATAGACATTGTTGTATGTTTTTCCAATGCATTATTATAAAAAGTGACTTGTTATATTTTAGAGGATGTATTGTACATGTGGAGGATGCATTATTGACATGTGTGTCTGTTCCAGGAGCGCACACATGAACACACCTGTATGTCGTTACCCTTAACGAGTTCACAATAAAGAAGCTTACCTTCAGAGGAGACGCTAACAATACTGATGAAGGGCGAAACGTTTGTCTATCTACCTGCCCCTGAATGAAATGAATACTATAACGAAACCTTGAATCTCCTTTTTGGGTGCAGACCAGCTACACAATTTTGGAATTCCATGACATTTTGGTCGACACACCTGTTCTGAGCATAGTGGTCACACAAACGTTCATAACCGAATACAGAAGCGTGTCTGTTTTACGAAATATATTCCCAAATAAATGATTATTTTCATTGTTACGCTGTGTGAACTGAACTGACATGGATGATTGTTGCTGACAGCGCTGATGTTCAGATTAAAGAAATGAAACAGTCTATAATGGGCACCACTGTGGCGCTCAACTCAAACAATGGTGTGTAGCCTACTGGCGAGGAGCCTGGTGATCTAACAGTATAATTCCACTTTAACATTATGGTGTATTGTATAGAGGCCAGTGACACAAAATCTCAATGTAATACATTTTAAATTCAGGCTGTAACAAAAAACGTGGAAAAAGTCAAGGGGTATAGATACTTTCTGAAGACACTTTATCCGCCTCACTCTCAGAGAAATAAGTAGTACTGCCAGGTTTTACACAGTCAAATGGAACAAATAACTAAACATTTTATCAAGAATTGTACAAATCATACACGTGTAAAACATTGACTTTTTACATTTGAGTCATTTAGCAGATGCTCTTTTCCAGAACGACTAGGTGAGACAACCACATATCACTGTCAATATACTATCGTCCAGTAGCACCCACATCTATAACCATGAAATCCTTTGAAAGGCTGGTCATGGCACACCTCAACACCATCCAATTCGAATACTGCCCCAACAGATTGACAGATGAAGCCATCTCTATTGCAATCCACACTGCTCTCTTCCACCTGGGCAAGAGGAATGTCTATGTGACTACAGCTTAGCATACAATACCGTAGTCCCCTCCAAGCTCATCACCAAGCTCGGGACCCTGGGACTGAATACCTTTCTCTGCAACTGGATCCTGGACTTTCCGACGGGCCGCCACCAGGTGGTGAGGGTAGGCAACAACATCTCTGCCATGCTGACCGTCAACACGGGGGGCCCTTACGAGTGTGCTTAGTCTCCTCCTGTACTCCCTCTTCACCCACGACTGTTTGGCCACGCACGACGAGTTTTCTGACGACACGACAGTGGTAGGCCTGATCACCGATGATGATGAGACAGACCTGGCAGTGTGGTGCCATGACAACAACCTCTCCCTCAACAAGACAAAGGAGCTGATTGTGGACTACAGGAAATGAAAGGGCGAGCACGCCGCTATCCACATTGACAGGGCTGTAGCGGAGGGGGTCGAGAGTATCAAGTTCCTCAGTGTCCACATCACCAAGGACTTAACATGATCCTCTCACACCAGTGGTGAATAAGGGATGACAGAGCCTATTCCCCCGCAGGAGATTGAAAAGATTTGGCATGGCTTGGTATGAACTGAACCACCCTAGATCGCATGGCGCTACAAGAGGTGGTGCGGACGGCCCACTACATCACTGGGTCCGAGCTCCAAGCCATCCAGGACCTCTATACCAGGCGGTGTCAGAGGAAAGCTTGGAAAATTGTCAAAGACCCTAGCCACCCAAGCCAGAGACTGTACACTCTGTTACCACATGGCAAGCGGTACCGGAGTGCCAAGTCTGGGACCAAAGGGCACTTGAATAGCTTCTACCCCCAGGCCATAAGACACCTGAACAGCTTCTACCCCCAGGCCATAAGACACCTGAACAGCTTCTACCCCCAGGCCATAAGACACCTGAACAGCTTCTACCCTCAGGCCATAAGACACCTAAACAGCTTCTACCCCCAGGCCATAAGACACCTGAACAGCTTCTACCCTCAGGCCATAAGACACCTGAACAGTTCATCAAATGGCCACCTGGACTATTGCATTACATTTTTACTCACACTGACTCTATGCACACTGACTGGACTCTACCCACACACTCTCACACAGTGCACTGACACTCCAACACATACACACACACTACATTCACTCACATACACACATGCATATTGACGCTACACACACACTCACGCACATACACACTTTCATACTCTGCACACACGCTGCTGCTACTCTGTTTATTATCTATCCTGATTACCTAGTCACTTTTAGCCCTACCTACATATACATATTACCTCAATTATGTAAACTACAGTACCTCGTACCCCTGCACATTGACTTAGTACCGGTACTCCTTGTATATCGCCTCATTATTGTTATTTTATTGTGTTACTATTTTTTACAATTTTTAACTTTGCATTGTAGGGAAAGGGTTTGAAAAGTAAGTATTTCATGGTAAAGTCTACACCAGCGCAAGTGACGAATACAATTGTATTATTTTTGACAGACACACACACACACAGACACACACACAGGCACACACACAGACACACACAGAGCCTCTTCATCAGAGCAAGACCACTTTTCCTATTTACCCTAGCATGATGTTTGGATGGCTTTGATATTTTCTTTGATATATATACTGCAACCTGTGGTTACGGACAAAGGCACCCATCTTTTCTGTAAAAGCGGAACTTTACAGTAGTCTTAAAGATGGCTTATCGAGCACTCTCAACGGCAGTTTGAGGGATTTTATATACACTGTTCAAAAAGTTTAAAATAACAGCTAGCAAGACACCTTGGTTTTTTACAAACCACAGAGAAACAACTGTAGTCTGTACTAGAGACAACTTTCACCTTTCCTGTGTGTTTCTGATCAGAATAGGAGTGTTAGGGTCCAGATGAGAGAGAGGGCAACAAGACCTGGTCCATGGAAGTTTGGGTGTGTGGATTGTGTGTCTCGTGAGAACTAGAGCAGTGAAAGGGATAATGAATGGTGAATAGAGCTGCAGTAGGTCAGAACTGCTGCTGTGCTGTGGTCCCACTTAGCAGGCAGAGTCTGACTGGTCAGGGAATTAAAAAGTATAAATCTGACCCCCCCACCCACGATATGGCACTGAGGGAGAGAGAGGAGGAGGAAGAGGGAGTTGGGAGAGAAGAGTGAGAAAGTGAGAAACCGAACTGAGTGGTGAGGGGGGGGACCAGACAGGACAGGAAGGAGAGGACGGGTAGAGAATAGAAGGACAGCGGTTAGAATAAATAAGCAGGGAAGGGGTGGTTGAGGCCTTTCACTGTGTGTGTGTCTGTGTCTGTGTCTGTCTCTCGGATGGCAGATCAAACCCAGCTGTCTCCCATTTGCCCAGGAATGAGTCTGCACCTCTCAGAAGCGTGTGTGTGTGTAGTCCTGCATAATTACAGCTTCATCATAGACCGCCTGGCTCCAGTAAGGACATATAAAACACGTAATCTCACATAGATTTAATGCAGTGTGTGTGTCCTCACATACACAAACACTGTAGGTTTCACAGGCATACACATAGACCCTTAAACATTCCCACCGGGTTGGATTTTACTGTCTCCAGATACACACACACACACACACACACACACACACACACACACACACACACAATGATGCTCTCACTCAGTCTGTTTGAGCCAGATGAGTAATTGTACAGTCTGTGTTCCATCCAGTGTTCTATCCAGTGAATAGCTTGGAGACATCAGTAGGCCAGGCGTAGGCAACCCTGGTCCTGGAGGGCCGCAGGCACTTTATGTTCTTCATTTAACCGACCTGGGAAACCAGGTGTGTTGAATTTAGGCATTCACTGAACCGATCAATTAGCTGTGGAGCCTAGTTGTCCATGTGTGTTTGTTATATGTGGTAGTCTTAAGCCGTGTTCACATGGGCAATTTGAAGCGACTCAAATCCCCCCAAAAATGCATATCTGATTCGAATCTGTTCTTTTTCCTGGAGTCTGAACAGCCAAAAAGCACATGGGATTGTATACCAATCTTATTCCTGGCTATGTGACTTGTGTCTGAACGGTCAAATCTGATTTATTTGCTTTCAAGTGGTTTTTAGACTGTTAGGGCTTAACAGTTAAAAGTTTTGGGCCAGTAACCGAAAGGTCACTAGTTCGAATCCCCGAGCCAACTAGGGGAAAAATCTGTCAATGTATCCTTGAGCAAGGCACTTAACTCTAATCGCTCCTATGAGTCGATCTGGGTAAGAGCCTCTGCTAATGACTTAAATGTACATTTGGCATATCTAGGTGCTAAGTTTGACAATAACATGTGGTAACTTGTCGATTGTTTAAAGACAAATGAGTGAATGTGCTAGAAAGCAAAATGGCGACCTAACTATCTAGTTGTCTGCTGTGGCTAGCCAAAAAGGACTTGTTTTTAAAGTTGGATCATCTTATCCTTTGAGGCTTTAAAAGTGTTCTCATACTATGATTTTGTAAATTCATCCATGGCAGGTATTGTTGTCACCTTAGCCTGCTACACCACTAATCAGACTACACCACTGCGCACATACCCGTTGTTACTATGACAACTAGAGTAGCCATGTCAGCAAATGACTGATGTCTAAACATGCACAAATCCGATTTGGTCATTTGTAACTTGCTGTTAGGACAGTCAATATTCCAAAACGGATTTGAAAAACAAAACTGATTTGAGCATTAAGGTCTCCAGTGTGAACCAGGCTTAAGAGCACTGTACATTGGCAACTCTACCAAAGGCCAAACAACACAGCTTCAGTCACTAACAAAATATTGCTGTTTCAGTTGTTCTCAGCAACTTGAGGAGACATTCATTAACTTTAGAAGAATTCAAGTATAACAGTTCATAGCTTTTTTGTTTGTCGTCTTCATAAGAGTTTTGTGAATGTGTATGTCCCTCCTCTCTCTCTCTCTCTCTCTCTCTCTCTCTCTCTCTCTCTCTCTCTGACCACACCTAGCAAGACCATTATCTGGGAGAGACACATGTCCGCACATATTGTATGCACATGTGTACACACTCTCTCACACACACACACACACACACACACAATCACGCACACTAAATGTTTGGGTTCCACTGGTGTTGTGAGTCACACTGTCTCGACCCTGAATGAACACACACAGCCCCAAGAAATAGGTCAGATACACACTCACATACACACGCCTCTGAATGGAAATGTCAACAGAGGGAGTTAAGTGGGCTAGGTTCCGAATTGCTGCAGAACAAGTGTCTACACGCAACACGCCACATCCAAATGAAACACCTCTCTCTACTCTCCTACATTTGAGTATTTTTGGTCTGTTTGGTGGTAACTGTGATTGTTCGGGAGTCGCTATGACTACTGTAGGGAGGTGAGTCTGGCAGTATAGTTTTTGGCAGTCTCTCTTGGGCATCTAACCATGTATTAGTGATGTTTGAGTTATCATCATAGTTGATGTACTAATAGTGTTAAACCTTTACCTGGGCTAACAGTTTATAGTCAGAAGTGTTGGATTCTGGGGGTCACTACACACCAGGGGGCCTCTCCTCTCTTCCACCTCGGTGCATGCGGGAAAGCAATCTGACAGTAACTCTTGGTTTCTGAGTTACCGCAAAATAACCACAGCATCTGTAATGATGGTGTGTTTGAGAGGCTGTGTCAGAGATAGATTGGGTAATGCTAAGAGAGGGACTGGATTTAGGGTTATGGTGAGTTGGGGCGGGGCGGGTAGTATTGAAATCCTTATGAAACAGGTTTCTGTGTGTGTGTCTGGGTTGTCTGGGTTTGGGGTGTGTGTGGGTCTGGGGTGTCTGGGGTGTCTGGGGTGTCTGGGGTGTGTGTGTGTGTGTGTGTGTGTGTGTGTGTGTGTGTGGGTCTGGGGTGTGTCTGGGTCTGGGGTGTGTCTGGGTCGGGGGTGTGTGTGGGTCTGGGGGGTCTGGGGTGTGTGTGTGTCTGGGGTGTGTGTGTGTGTCTGGGGTGTCTGGGTCTGGGGTGTGTGTGGGGTCTGGGGTGTGTGTGTGTGTGTCTGGGTCTGGGGTGTGTGTGGGTCTGGGGTGGGTCTGGGGTGTCTGGGTCTGGGGTGTGTGTGGGTCTGAGGTGTCTGTGTGTGTGTGGGTCTGGGGTGTCTGTGTGTGTGTGGGTCTGGGGTGTCTGGGTCGGGTGTGTGTCTGGGTCTGGGGGGTCTGGATCTGGGGTGTGTGTGGGGTCTGGGGTGTGTGTGTGTGTGTCTGGGTCTGGGGTGTGTGTGGGTCTGGGGTGGGTGTGTCTGGGTCTGGGGTGTGTGTGGGTCTGGGGTGTCTGGGTCTGGGGTGTGTGTGGGTCTGGGGTGTCTGGGTCTGGGGTGTGTGTGGGTCTGGGGTGTGTGTGGGTCTGGGGTGTGTGTGGGTCTGGGGTGTCTGGGTTGGGTATGTGTGTCTGGGTCTGGGGGGTCTGGGTCTGGGGTGTCTGAGGTGTGTGTGTCTGGGATGTCTGGGTCTGGGGTGTCTGGGACTGGGGTGTCTGGGTCTGGGGTGTCTGGGTCTGGGGTGTGTGTGTGTAAGTGTAGGTCTGGATCCAACATTATTATTTTATTTTATGTCCTCCATAAAACCAGCTCCATACCCTGTGCTGCTGCCCAGCTCCTTACCCTGTGCTGCTGCCCAGCTCCTTACCCTGTGCTGCTGCCCAGCTCCTTGCCCTGTGCTGCTACCACAAGAGTTAACCAACTACAGACAAAATGTACAAGCCCCATCTCATCCAGACCCCCTCTTTCACCTGCCATTTCCCTATCCCTCCCTCCATCAGCCCTATATCTCCATCCCCTTTATACCTCCCTTCATTCCATATAACTACATCCATCTCCCTATACCTCCCACCATTGCCCTATACCTCGCTCCATCTCCCTATACCTCCCACCATTCCCCAATACATCCCTCCTTCCCTCTATACCTCCCTCCTTCCATCTCGCTATACTTCCCTCCATTAATCACCTATACCTCCCACCATTCCCCTATACCTCCCACCATTCCCCTATACCTCCCTCCATCCCTCTATACCTCCCTCCTTCCATCTCCCTATACCTCCCTCCATTAATCCCCTATACCTCCCTCCATCTCCCTATACCTCACTCCATTTCCCTATACCTCCCTCCATCCCTCTATACCTCCCACCATCCCCCTATACCTCCCTCCCTCCCTCCATCTCCATATACCTCCCTGATTCCCCCTATACCTCCCTCCTTCCATCTCCCTATACCTCCCTCCATTAATCCACAATACCTCCCTCCCTCTATCCCCTATACCTCCCTCCATCCCCCTATACCTCCCTCCATCCCCCTATACCTCCCTCCATCCCCCTATACCTCCCTCCATCCTATCCCCCTATACCCCTTCCTCCTTCCTTCCATTCCCCTATCTCCCTATACCTCCCTCCATCTCCCTATAACTCCCTCCCCCCTCCATTCCCCTATACCTCCTCCATCCCCCTGCACCTCCCTCCATCCCCCTATACCTCCCTCCATCACCCTATACCTCCCTCCATTCCCCTATACCTCCCTCCTTCCATTCCCCTGTACCTCCCTCCATCCCCCTATACCTCCCCTCCCTCCATCCCCCTATACCTCCCTCCATCCCCCTGCACCTCCCTCCATCTCCCTATACCTCCATCCATCTCCCTATACCTCCCTCCATCCCTCCATTCCCCTATACCCTCCATCCCCCTGCACCTCGCTCCATCCCCTTATACCTCCCTCCATCACCCTATACCTCCCTACGCCTATATACCTCCCTCCTTCCATCCCCCTATACCTCCCTCCATCCCCTGCACCTCCCTGCATCCCATTACCTCCCTCCTTCCATTCCCCTGTACCTCCTTCCATCCCCCTATACCTCCCTTCCTCCATCCCCTTATACCTCCCTCCATCCCCCTGCACCTCCCTCAATCCCCCTATACCTCCCTCCATCCCCCTATACCTCCCTCAATCCCCATGTACCACCCTCCATCCCCCCGTACCTCCCTCCATCCCCCTATACCTCCCTCCTCCCTTTTACTTCCCTCCTTCAATCCCCTATACGCCATACGCCTATATACCTCCCTCCTTCCATCCCCCTATATCTCCCTCCATCCCCTATACTCCCCTTCTTCCATTACCTTATACCTCCCTCCATCCCCCTATATCTCCCTCCATCCCCTATACTCCCCTTCTTCCATTACCTTATACCTCCCTCCATCCCCCTATACCTCCCTCAATCCCCCTATACCTCCCTCCATCCCCCTATACCTCCCTCAATCCCCATGTACCACCCTCCATCCCCCCGTACCTCCCTCCATCCCCCTATACCTCCATCCATCCCTTTTCCTTCCCTCCTTCAATCCCCTATACGCCATACGCCTATATACCTCCATCCTTCCATCCCCCTATATCTCCCTCCATCCCCTATACTCCCCTTCTTCCATTACCTTATACCTCCCTCCATCCACCTATATCTCCCTCCATCCCCTATACTCCCCTTCTTCCATTACCTTATACCTCCCTTCATCCCCCTATACCTCCCTCAATCCCCCTATACCTCCCTCCATCCCCCTATACCTCCCTCAATCCCCATGTACCACCCTCTATCCCCCCGTACCTCCCTCCATCCCCCTATACCTCCCTCCATCCCTTTTACTTCCCTCCTTCAATCCCCTATACGCCATACGCCTATATACCTCCCTCCCTCCATCCCCCTATACCTCTCTCCATCCACCCTATACCTCCTTCATCCCCCATACCTCCCTCATCCCCCTATACCTCCCTCCTTCCATCCCCCTATACCTCCCTCCATCCCCTATACTGCCCTTCTTCCATTACCTTATACCTCCCTCCCTCCGTCCATCCCCCTATACCTCTCTCCATCCACCCTATACCTCCTTCATCACCCATATCTCCCTCCTTCCATCCCCCTATACCTCCCTCCATCCCCTATACTGCCCTTCTTCCATTACCTTATACCTCCCTCCCTCCCTCCATCCCCCTATACCTCTCTCCATCCACCCTATACCTCCTTCATCACCCATATCTCCCTCATCCTCCTATACCTCCCTCCCTCCATTACCCTATACCTTCCTCCCTCCATCCCCCTATACCTTCCTCATCCCCCTATACCTCCCTTATCCCCCTGTACCTTCCTCATCCCCCTGTACCTCCCTCCACCCCCTATACATCCCGTATCCCCCTATACCTCCCTTATCCCCCTGTACCTTCCTCATCCCCCTGTACCTCCCTCCACCCCCTATACATCCCTTATCCCCCTATACCTTCCTCATCCCCCTATACCTTCCTCATCCCTCTATACCTCCCTTATCTCCCTATACCTTCCTCATCCCCCTATACCTCCCTCCATCCCTCTATACCTCCCTTATCTCCCTATACCTTCCTCATCCCCCTATACCTCCCTCCATCCCCCTATACCTCCCTCCATCCCCCTATACCTCCCTCCATCCCCCTATACCTCCCTCCATCCCCCTATACCTCCCTCCATCCCCCTATATATCCCTTCATCCCCCTATACCTCCCTCCATCCCCCTATACCTCCCTCCATCCCCCTATACCTCCCTCAATCCCCATGTACCACCCTCCATCCCCCCGTACCTCCCTCCATCCCCCTATACCTCCCTCCATCCCTTTTACTTCCCTCCTTCAATCCCCTATACCCCATACGCCTATATACCTCCCTCCCTCCATCCCCCTATACCTCTCTCCATCCACCCTATATCTCCTTCATCCCCCATACCTCCCTCATCCCCCTATACCTCCCTCCTTCCATCCCCCTATACCTCCCTCCATCCCCTATACTGCCCTTCTTCCATTACCTTATACCTCCCTCCATCCCCCTATATCTCCCTCCATCCCCTATACTCCCCTTCTTCCATTACCTTATACCTCCCTCCATCCCCCTATACCTCCCTCAATCCCCCTTTACCTCCCTCCATCCCCCTATACCTCCCTCAATCCCCATGTACCACCCTCCATCCCCCCGTACCTCCCTCCATCCCCCTAATACCTCCCTCCATCCCTTTTACTTCCCTCCTTCAATCCCCTATACGCCATACGCCTATATACCTCCCTCCTTCCATCCCCCTATATCTCCCTCCATCCCCTATACTCCCCTTCTTCCATTACCTTATACCTCCCTCCATTCCCCTATACCTCCCTCAATCCCCTATACTCCCCTTCTTCCATTACCTTATACCTCCCTCCATCCCCCTATATCTCCCTCCATCCCCTATACTCCCCTTCTTCCATTACCTTATACCTCCCTCCATCCCCCTATATCTCCCTCCATCCCCTATACTCCCCTTCTTCCATTACCTTATACCTTCCTCCATCCCTTTTACCTCCCTCCTTCAATCCCCTATACGCCATACGCCTATATACCTCCCTCCCTCCATCCCCCTATACCTCTCTCCATCCACCCTATATCTCCTTCATCCCCCATACCTCCCTCATCCCCCTATACCTCCTCCTTCCATCCCCCTATACCTCCCTCCATCCCCTATACTGCCCTTCTTCCATTACCTTATACCTCCCTCCCTCCCTCCATCCCCCTATACCTCTCTCCATCCACCCTATACCTCCTTCATCACCCATATCTCCCTCATCCTCCTATACCTCCCTCCCTCCATCCCCCTATACCTCCCTCCCTCCATCCCCCTATACCTCCCTCCATCCCTCTGCACCTCCCTCCATCCTCTATACCTCCCTCCATCCCCCTATACCTTCCTCCCTCCATCCCCCTATACCTCCCTCCATCCCTCTGCACCTCCCTCCATCCTCTATACCTCCCTCCATCCCCCTATACCTCCCTCCTTCCATTCCTCTATACCTCCCTCCCTCCATACCCCTATACGTCCCACCATTCCTCTATACCTCCCTCCCTCCATCCCCTATACCTCCTTCATCCCCCATACCTCCCTCATCCCCCTATATCTCCCTCTTTCCATCCCCCTATACCTCCCTCCATCCCCTGTACCTCCTTTCTTCCATTCCTCTATACCTCCCTCCTTCCATCCCCCTATACCTCCCTCCATCCCCTGTACCTCCCTCCCTCCTTCCATTCCCCTATACCTCCCTCCATCCTCTATTCCTCCTTCCTTCCATTCCCCTATACCTCCTTCCTTCCATTCCCCTATATCTCTTTCTCCCTCCACCCCCTATACCTCCCTTATCCCCCTGTACCTTCCTCATCCCCCTGTACCTCCCTCCACCCCCTATACCTCCCTTATCCCCCTATACCTTCCTCATCCCCCTATACCTTCCTCATCCCCATATACCTCCCTTATCTCCCTATACCTTCCTCATCCCCCTATACCTTCCTCATCCCCCTATACCTTCCTCATCCCCCTATACCTTCCTCATCCCCCTATACCTTCCTCATCCCCCTATACCTCCCTTATCGCCCTATACCTTCCTCATCCCCCTATACCTCCCTCCACACCCTATACCTCCCTTATCTCCCTATACCTTCCTCATCCCCCTATACCTCCCTCCACCCCCTTTACCTCCCTTATCCCCATATACCTTCCTCATCCCCCTATACCTTCCTCATCCCCCTATACCTTCCTCATCCCCCTATACCTTCCTCATCCCCCTATACCTCCCTTATCTCCCTATACCTCCCTTATCTCCCTATACCTTCCTCATCCCCCTATACCTTCCTCATCCCCCTATACCTTCCTCATCCCCCTATACCTCCCTTATCCCCCTATACCTTCCTCATCCCCCTATACCTCCCTCCACCCCCTATACCTCCCTCATCCCCCTATACCTCCCTCCATCCCCCTATACCTCCCTCATCCCCCTATACCTTCCTCATCCCCCTATACCTCCCTTATCTCCCTATACCTTCCTCATCCCCCTATACCTCCCTCCACCCCCTATACCTCCCTCCACCCCCTATACCTCCCTCATCCCCCTATACCTCCCTCCATCCCCCTATACCTCCCTCATCCCCCTATACCTTCCTCATCCCCCTATACCTCCCTTATCTCCCTATACCTTCCTCATCCCCCTATACCTCCCTCCACCCCCTATACCTCCCTCCACCCCCTATACCTCCCTTATCCCCCTATACCTTCTTCATCCCCCTGTACCTCCCTTCTTCCATTCCCCTATACCTCCCTCATCCCCCTATACCTCCCTTATCCCCCTATACCTTCCTCATCCCCTGTACCTCCCTTCTTCCATCCCCCTATACCTTCCTCATCCCCCTATACCTTCCTCATCCCCCTATACCTTCCTCATCCCCCTATACCTCCCTCATCCCCCTATACCTTCCTCATCCCCCTATACCTTCCTCATCCCCCTATACCTTCCTCATCCCCCTATACCTCCCTCCACCCCCTATACCTCCCTCCACCCCCTATACCTCCCTTATCCCCCTATACCTTTCTCATCCCCCTGTACCTCCCTTCTTCCATTCCCCTATACCTCCCTCCTTCCAACCCTCCTCCGCTCCAGTTAAATGTTGCCCGTAGGTACAGCGTTCCCTCCCCCAATCCCAACCTTAATCATTGGAGAGACAATGTAAAACTGACCTAAGATCAGCATCTGCAAGCAACTGAATCCAACTCTACCTTCCTCCCTCCCTCTCATCCTCCCTTCATCCTTCCCTCCCCCCGCTCATCCTCCCGCTGTTACGTCTTGTGTGTGTGTCTGGGGCTCGTGCTGCGTGTGCATGTTTGTGTGTGAGTGTGTGCATACAGTTGTACAGTTGTATCATCAGCACCCTACAGGAACACTGACTAACTTTAAAGGCCCCCTCACTCTGCCTCAACCACATCAATAAAGAGAGAGAGAGAGTTTGTCTATGGCCGGTACACTGATTATGAAATAGTGGCTCTTGCTGCTACTAGATGACTATGGTTTGTGTGTGTGCGCGATGATGTCATGATGTAAAGGACATGTGTAGATGAAAACAGAAACGAGATTGCATTCTGCAGCCCAGATGCTCTGTCTCGCAGTGATGACATCATGCTTGTAGCATGTGTCTGGCGCTGGGCCTCTGACAAGCTGTCTGAGAACAATGTGCAGAGTGAGCTGTTAGAGTGTCTGTGCGTACTGTTGTGTGTGTGTGGTGCCACATGTGTGTATGCTATTCTCTTTGGTAGTTGGATAGTGTGTTTCTGTCTCTCTAGCACATTGATTCAATAAAGCAGCCCCATAGTTGATACACGTCATTGACACGGTCAGTGGCTTAAGCCTACGTCACAGTCCTATACAGACTGCCAGTAAAAAGCTCTGAATAAGTGAGTGTTGGTTACACTATTCTAACTCATGATAAATCCTCCTTTGGGCTCTCTTGTTTTTATGGGTGTTAAAATAAGCTCTGTTAGTCATTTTTTGTCAGTTCTGAGTAAGAGAAGGATGCTAGAGAGAGATGAGGTAGGATCGGTGTGTGTTTGGGGGTTGGTAACTGGGTGAAAGGCTGTCTGACTCTTGACTGATCTTTACTTTGGGGACCTTCTGTTTCCATCCAAACCTCAGTTCTTCTTCTGCTCCTACAGGTGGTCGTCACTAGTTACCACAGCCACAAAGTATTTAACCCTGCCTATTTATACAGTTTCTCTTCTTAAAATCGGATTTTAAATTTAACCCTAACCTTAACCACACTGCTAACCATATGACTAACTCGAATAAAAAAATAATTAAAAGTAACTATTTTTTTCACGAATATTTACAATATAGACAATTCTGACTTTGTGGCTGTGGTAACTAGTGACAACCCTGTTACACTGTCCCCCATCACCACCACTCTCACTGTTAGTCAGTCCAGTGCTCTGTCAGACCCCTCAGTCACACTCCCTCACTCACTTTCTCTGGCACCACAATGAAACACAGAGATGGGATTCATGACTCATTTGTACAACTTCAGTCAGAAAACACTCCATACAGACAATAGCAATATTTTGTGAACTATTTTGTTTTTAGCTTTGTAAAGCTTTGGTGAGGTACGTATGATGCTGGGATCATTAAAGGGGATGTGAACTGGGTTGGCGTGTTGCCGGTGTGAAATGTAACAAGATCGTGACACAGTGCCTTTAATTACACACCAGTCTGTGATGAATCTCTCCTCTTCCTCATCCTCCTCTTTCTCCTGGAGGCCTCGGTGACACACACGCGCACACACACAAATGGCCTGGAAAGAGTACATCATCTCTGTTGAAGGAGACCATTTGTCACCGACAGTGAACCCCAGCTTAACCTCTGACCCATTCTTTCCCCTTTCTACTCTCCTCTGTGTTAACTTTCATGTTTCCCTTCCCACTCTCCTCTGTGTTAACTTTCATGTTTCCCTTTCCCTCTCTCCTCTGTGTTTCATGTTTCCCCTTCCCACTCTCCTCTGTGTTAACTTTCATATTTCCCTTTCCTTCTCTCCTCTGTGTTAACTTTCATGGTTCCCTTTCCTTCTCTCCTCTGTGTTAACTTTCATGTTTCCCTTCCCACTCTCCTCTGTGTTAACTTTCATATTTCCCTTTCCTTCTCTCCTCTGTGTTAACTTTCATGGTTCCCTTTCCTTCTCTCCTCTGTGTTAACTTTCATGTTTCCCTTCCCACTCTCCTCTGTGTTAACTTTCATGTTTTCCCTTCCCACTCTCCTCTGTGTTAACTTTCATGTTTCCCTTTCCCTCTCTCCTCTGTGTTTCATGTTTCCCCTTCCCACTCTCCTCTGTGTTAACTTTCATGTTTCCCTTTCCCTCTCTCCTCTGTGTTTCATGTTTCCCCTTCCCACTCTCCTCTGTGTTAACTTTCATGTTTCCCTTCCCACTCTCCTCTGTGTTAACTTTCATATTTCCCTTTCCTTCTCTCCTCTCTCCCACTTCCATAATTCCCTGTTTTTACCACAATCTCCCAGTTAAGTAGAGCTTTTATCCTAAATCACTGTTCATCCTGCCTCCCTCAGCCTTCGTTTCCCACTCACAACACTCTACTTAGGGAAATAGGCTGCACTTCTTTCAGAATACCACACTTTGCTATTCCGAGATTAGATTGCCCATCCCTATGGATTGTGATTGAAATGAGCTGAATCAGACATTGGATTATGGGGTCACATTGTTTTTGGTGACAGAGATGAATAAGGTGACAGTGGAAGGACAAGGTGACTACCTACCATTGTAAAGCCCTAAATTGTGATTAGCTGTGATCCCTGGTCAAGGTGCTAGGTGTCACTCAGGTGTTCCTGTTTTAAATGTAGGATGCTGACCATGACTCCATTTTGTTGCTCCCAGCCTATAGACAGAAACTAAAACAGGAAGCTCCTGCGCTCAGGTCTGTCCAACGCTGGTCCGACCAATCGGATTCCACGCTTCAAGATTGCTTTGATCACGTGTACTGGGATATGTTCCGCATTGCGTCGAACAACAACATTGATGAATATGCTGATTCGGTGAGCTGGTTTATTAGCAAGTCCATCAGCGATGTCATACCCACAGTGTCTATTAAAACATTCCCCAACCAGAAACCGTGGATTGATGGCAGCATTCGTGCAAAACTGAAAATGCGAACCACTGCTTTTAATCAGGGAAAGGTGACCGGAAACATGACCGAGTACAAACAGTGTAGCTATTCCCTCCGCAAGGCAATCAAACAAGCTAAGCGTCAGTATAGAGACAAAGTAGAGACGCAATTCAACGGCTCAGACACGAGAGGTATGTGGCAGGGTCTACAGTCAATCACGGACTATAAAAGGAAAACCAGCCCCGTCACGGACCAGGATGTCTTGCTCCCAGACAGACTAAGCAACTTCTTTGCTCGCTTTGAGAACAATACAGTGCCACTGACACGGGCCACTACCAAAACCTGAGGGCTCTCCTTCACTGCAGCCGACGTGAGTAAAACATTTAAATGTGTCAACCCTCGCAAGGCTGCAGGCCCAGATGGCATCCCAGCCACGCCCTCAGAGCATGCTCAGACCAGCTGGCTGGTGTGTTTACAGACATATTCAGATAATCGTGGACTTCAGGAAACAGCAGAGGGAGCACCCCCCTATCCACTTCGACGGGACAGCAGTGGAGAGGGTAGAAAGTTTTAAGTTCCTTGGCGTACACATCACTGACAAACTGAAATGGTCCACCCACACAGACAGTGTGGTGAAGAAGGCGCAGCAGCACCTCTTCAACCTCAGGAGGCTGAAGAAATTCGGCTTGTCACCAAAAGCACTCACAAACTTTTACAGATGCACAATCAAGAGCATCCTGTTGGGCTGTATCACCGCCTGGTACGGCAACTGCTCCGCCCACAACCATAATGCTCTCCAGAGGGTAGTGAGGTCTGCACAACGCATCACCGGGGGCAAATTACCTGCCCTCCAGGACACCTACACCACCCGATGTCACAGGAAGGCCAAAAAGATCATCAAGGACAACAACCACCCGTGCCACTGCTTGTTCTCCCCGCTATCATCCAGAAGGCGAGGTCAGTACAGGTGCATCAAAGCAGGGACAGAGAGACTGAAAAACAGCTTCTATCTCAAGGCCATCAGACTGTTAAACAGCCACCACTAACATTGAGTGGCTGCTGCCAACATACTGACTCAACTCCAGCCACTTTAATAATGGAAAAATTGATGTAATAAATGTATCACTAGCCACTTTAAATAATGCCACTTCATATAATGTTTACATACCCTACATTACTCATCTCATATGTATATACTGTACTCTATACCATCTACTGCATCTTGCCATCTTGATGTAATAAATGTATCACTAGCCACTTTAAACAATGCCACTTTCATATGTATATACTGTACTATATACCATCCACTGCATCTTGCCTATGCCGTTCTATACCATCACTCATTCATATATTTTTATGTACATATTCTTATTCATCCCTTTATACTTGTGTGTATAAGGTAGTTGTTGTGAAATTGTTAGGTTAGAATACTCGTTGGATATTACTGCATTGTCGGAACTAGAAGCACAAGCATTTCGCTACACTCGCATTAACATCTGCTAACCATGTGTATGTGACAAATAAAAATGTGATTTGATTTGAACCTCACAGCTCTGATCTAGTTCAGATGGCCTGGTCTGAGCAGCTTAGCTGGCACAAACAGCACTCTGTTTACTGTCTACTGCTCAGACTGCTGAGTCACTGACGGAGGGAGGGAGCGAGGGCAAGGGGAAGGAGAGGAAAAGGGAGGAAGAGAGAGGTAGGAGAGGAAGAGGGGAGGAGGGAGGTTGGAAAGATAGAGTGGGGCAGTGATCAGCAGTAATCATAGCCTTTCGCTAGAGGCCAGTGTCTTGGGAGGAGGCTGACGGAAGGAGAGATGATGGGGAGGTAGTGGGAGGAGAGCGATTTAGAGAGAGGGGGAGGAGGTGAGAAGAGAGGTTGGCTGTCTGTAGGGTAATGGGAGGTGAGCGGATGGAGGAATTTAGAGAGAGAGAAGGTGGGGGGGGGGGGGGGGGGGGCGGGGGGGGTTCGAGCTGTAAACAGACTGTGAGTCACACTCTCTCAAGCCAGACATACCACACTCCCATCGCTACAGGCAACAGGCTGGGCCTACACTTGGCCTTTCACTCTCTCAGCTCTCTCTCTCAGCTGTCTCTCTCTCTCAGCTGTCTCTCAGCTCTCTCTCTCAGCTATCTCTCTCTCTCAGCTGTCTCTCAGCTGTCTCCCTCAGCTCTCTCAGCTCTCAATTCAATTCAATTTGCTTTATTGGCATGACATAACAATGTACAGTGGGGCAAATCTTTGTGAGTACGTGTAGGTATGTAGGATGTGTGTGTATGTATGGGTGTGAATGTATGTGTGTGTAACGATTCTCTTCTTGTGAAGTAGAGGCGGACCAAAGCGCAGCGTGGTGGTTGTTCATTGTATTTTAATGAAGTAAATGACGATACATAAAATAACTAAATGAATACGAAAACAACAAACGGAACGTGAAACCTAATACAGCCTATCTGGTGAACACTACACAAAGACAGGAACAATTACCCACCAACAAACAGTGAAACCCAGGCTACCTAAGTATGATTCTCAATCAGAGACAACTAATGACACCTGCCTCTGATTGAGAACCATACTAGGCCGAAAACATAGAACTGCCCCAAAACATAGAAAAACAAACAGACTGCCCACCCAACTCACGCCCTGACCATACTAAATAAATGCAAAACAAAGGAAATAGAGGTCAGAACGTGACAGTACCCCCCCCCCAAAGGTGCGGACTCCGGCCGCAAAACCTTGACCTATAGGGGAGGGTCTGGGTGGGCGTCTGTCCGCGGTGGCGGCTCTGGCGCGGGACGCGGACCCCACTTCGCCATTGTCTTAGTCCGCCTTATTGTCTGCCTCCGTGGCTTACTCACCATGCCCACCCCTCTCAATGACCCCACTGGACAGAGGGGCTGCTTGGGACAGAGGGGCAGCTCGGGACAGAGGTGAAGCAGCTGCTCGGGACAGAGGGGCGGCAGCAGCTCGGGACAGAGGGGCGGCAGCAGCTCGGGACCGAGGGGCGGCAGCAGCTCGGGACAGAGGGGCGGCAGCAGCTCGGGACAGAGGGGCGGCAGCAGCTCGGGACAGAGGGACAGCTGCTCGGGACAGAGGGACAGCTGCTCGGGACAGAGGGACAGCTGCTCGGGACAGAGGGACAGCTGCTCGGGACAGAGGGACAGCTGCTCGGGACAGAGGGGCAGCTGCTCCGGGCGGAGGGGCTCTAGCGGCCCCTGGCTGACTGGCGGCACTGGCGGCCCCTGGCTGACTGGCGGCCCCTGGCTGACTGGCGGCCCCTGGCTGACTGGCGGCACTGGCGGCCCCTGGCTGACTGGCGGCACTGGCGGCCCCTGGCTGACGGGCGGCACTGGCGGCCCCTGGCTGACGGGCGGCACTGGCGGCACTGGCGGCTCCTGGCTGACGGGCGGCACTGGCGGCTCCTGGCAGACGGGCGGCACTGGCGGCTCCTGGCAGACGGGCGGCACTGGCGGCTCCGGGCAGACGGGCGGCACTGGCGGCGCTGGGCAGACGGGCGGCACTGGCGGCGCTGGGCAGACGGGCGGCACTGGCGGCGCTGGGCAGACGGGCGGCGCTGGCGGCGCTGGGCAGACGGGCGGCGCTGGCGGCGCTGGGCAGACGGGCGGCGCTGGCGGCGCTGGGCAGACGGGCGGCGCTGGCGGCGTTGGGCAGACGGGCGGCGCTGGGCAGACGGGCGGCACTGGCGGCGCTGGGCAGACGGGCGGCTCAGATGGCGCTGGGCAGACGGGCGGCGCTGGCGGCGCTGGGCTGAGTAGCTCTCCTAGCGCCGAACAGGCGGGAGACTCCGGCAGCGCTGGAGAGGAGGAAGGCTCTGGTAGCGTCGGAGAGGCGGGAGACTCCGGCAGCGCTGGAGAGGAGGGAGGCTCTGGTAGTGCTGGACAGGCGAGGCGCACTGTAGGCCTGATGCGTGATGCTGGCACTGGTGGTACTGGGCCGAGGACACGCACAGGAAGCCTTGTGCGGGGAGCTGCTACCGGAGGGCTGGGGTGTGGAGGTGGTACTGGAAAGACCGGACCGTGCAGGCGCACTGGAGCTCTTGAGCACCGAGCCTGCCCAACCTTACCTGGTTGAATGCTCACGGTCGCCCTGCCAGTGCGGCGTGGTGGAATAGCCCGCACTGGGCTATGCAGGCGAACCGGAGACACCGAGCGCAAGGCTGGTGCCATGTAAGCCGGCCCAAGGAGACGCACTGGGGACCAGCTGCGTAGAGCCGGCTTCATGGCATTAGGTTCGACGCTCAATCTAGCCCGGCCGACACGCGGAGCTGGAATATACCGCACCGGGCTATGCACCCGCACTGGAGACACCGTGCGCACCACTGCATAACACGGTGCCTGTCCGGTCTCTCTAGCCCCCCGGTAAGCACAGGGAGTCTGCCCAGGTCTCCTACCTGGCGTAGCCATACTCCCTGTTAGCCCCCCCCCCAATACATTTTTGGGGCTGCCTCTCGGGCTTCCTTCCGCGCCGCCGTGCCTGCTTCGCCAACTCCATTCTCTGATAGCCTTCCGCGCACTGCTCCATCGAATCCCAGGCGGGCTCCGGCACTCTCCCTGGGTCGGCCGCCCACCTGTCGATCTCCTCCCAAGTAGTATACTCCATGCCATTGCTGTCCATAACGTCCTCCCATGTCCATACCTCCTCGCGCTGCTCCTGCTGCTGCTTTTTCCGTTGCCCATTACCACACCGCTTGGTCCTGTTGTGGTGGGTGATTCTGTAACGATTCTCTTCTTGTGAAGTAGAGGCGGACCAAAGCGCAGCGTGGTGGTTGTTCATTGTATTTTAATGAAGTAAATGACGATACATAAAATAACTAAATGAATACGAAAACAACAAACGGAACGTGAAACCTAATACAGCCTATCTGGTGAACACTACACAAAGACAGGAACAATCACCCGCCAACAAACAGTGAAACCCAGGCTACCTAAGTATGATTCTCAATCAGAGACAACTAATGACACCTGCCTCTGATTGAGAACCATACTAGGCCGAAAACATAGAACTGCCCCAAAACATAGAAAAACAAACATAGACTGCCCACCCAACTCACGCCCTGACCATACTAAATAAATGCAAAACAAAGGAAATAGAGGTCAGAACGTGACAGTGTGTGTATACTGGGGGGCAAAAAAGTATTTAGTCAGCCACCAATTGTGCAAGTTCTCCTACTTAAAAAGATGAGAGAGGCCTGTAATTGTCATCACAAGTACACTTCAACTATGACAGACAAAATGAGAAGAAAAAATCAAGAAAATCACATTGTAGGATTTTTAATGAATTTACTTGCAAATTATGGTGAATAGGTATTTGGTCACCTACAAACAAGCAAGATTTCTGGCTCTCACAGACCTGTAACTTCTTCTTTAAGAGGCTCCTCTGTCCTCCACTCGTTACCTGTATTAATGGCACCTGTTTGAACTTGTTATCAGTATAAAAGACACCTGTCCACAACCTCAAACAGTCACACTCCAAACTCCACTATGGCCAAGACCAAAGAGCTGTCAAAGGACATCAGAAACAAAATTGTAGACCTGCACCAGGCTGGGAAGACTGAATCTGCAATAGGTAAGCAGCTTGGTTTGAAGAAATCAACTGTGGGAGCAATTATTAGGAAATGGAAGACATACAAGACCACTGATAATCTCCCTCGATCTGGGGCTCCACGCAAGATCTCACCCCGTGGGGTCAAAATGATCACAAGAACAGTGAGCAAAAATCCCAGAACCACACTAGCAACCTAGTGAATGACCTGCAGAGAGCTGGGACCAAAGTAACAAAGCCTACCATCAGTAACATACTACGCAGCCAGGGACTCAAATCCTGCTGTGCCAGACGTGTCCCCCTGCTTAAGCCAGTACATGTCCAAGCCCGTTTGAAGTTTGCTAGAGAGCATTTGGATGATCCAGAAGAAGATTGGGAGAATGTCATATGGTCAGATGAAACCAAAATATAACTTTTTGGTAAAAAAAATAAAAAAAAAAACTTGTTGTGTTTGGAGGACAAAGAATTCTGAGTTGCATCCAAAGAACACCATACCTACTGCAAAGGGACAAGGACGACTGATCCGTGTAAAGGAAAGAATGAATGGGGCCATGTATCGTGAGATTTTGAGTGAACACCTCCTTCTATCAGCAAGGGCATTGAAGATGAAACATGCCTGGGTCTTTCAGCATGACAATGATCCCAAACACACCGCCCGGGCAACGAAGGAGTGGCTTCGTAAGAATCATTTCAAGGTCCTGGAGTGGCCTAGCCAGTCTCCAGATCTCAACCCCAAAGAAAATCTTTGGAGGGAGTTGAAAGTCCGTGTTGCCCAGCAACAGCCCCAAAACATCACTGCTCTAGAGGAGATCTGCATGGAGGAATGGGCCAAAATACCAGCAACAGTGTGTGAAAACCTTGTGAAGACTTACAGAAAACTTTTGACCTCTGTCATTGCCAGCAAAGGGTATATAACAAAGTATTGAGATAAACTTTTGTTATTGACCAAATACTTATTTTGCACCATAATTTGCAAATAAATTCATAAAAAAATCCTACAATGTGATTTTCTGGATTTTTTTTCTTCTCATTTTGTCTGTCATAGTTGAAGTGTACATGTGATGAAAATTACAGTCCTCTCTCATCTTTTTAAGTGGGAGAACTTGCACAATTGGTGGCTGACTAAATACTTTTTTGCCCCACTGTACATATTGCCAAAGCTTATAAATATTATAATCAAAATTGTCAACGGGACAACAGTAACAACAATAACCAAGTGTCAAAATAACCATACATTCAACAATAAATAATAATAATAACTCTCTCAATTGTCTCTCTCTCTCAGCTGTCTCTCAGCTCTCTCTCAGCTCTCGCTGTCAGCTGTCTCTCTCTCTCCTACTTTTTCAGGTCTAGGCTGGTCCTACACTTTCAGTCTTATGCTGCTCCTACACTTTCAGTCCTATGCTGGTCCTACACTTTCAGGCCTATGCTGGTCCTACACTTTCAGGCCCATGCTGGTCCTACACTTTCAGGCCTATGCTGGTCCTACACTTTTAGGTCTATGCTGGTCCTACACTTTCAGGTCTAGGCTGGTCCTACACTTTTAGTCCTAGGCTGGTTCTACACTTTCAGTCCTAGGCTGGTCCTACACTTTCAGTCCTATACTGGTCCTACACTTTCAGGCCTATGCTGGTCCTACACTTTCAGTCCTGGGCTGGTCCTACACTTTCAGGCCTAGGCTGGTCCTACACTTTCAGGTCTAGGCTGGTCCTACACTTTCAGGCCTAGGCTGGTCCAACACTTTCAGGTCTAGGCTGGTCCTACACTTTCAGGCCTAGGCTGGTCCAACACTTTCAGGTCTAGGCTGGTCCTACACTTTCAGGCCTATGCTGGTCCTACACTTTCAGTCCTGGGCTGGTCCTACACTTTCAGGCCTAGGCTGGTCCTACACTTTCAGGTCTAGGCTGGTCCTACACTTTCAGGCCTAGGCTGGTCCAACACTTTTGCACAGTAAAATATCTCCTCTCCTCACTCTCACCCCCCTTCTCCCTCTCTCTGCTCTTCCTCCCCCTCTCTTCTCCTTCAGTCTGTGGTGTGCCAGTCTCATCATATTAAGCCCACAGTCATTTAGCTGTTTATTTGTTCTTATTTTTAACTATGAACTGCTGAATCATTGTGTTTCTGTGGCACGCCCTTACATCAATCCTGAACCAAAATAGACAAGAGCCAAAGCTAAGGGGTGTATATCCGTAGAGCAGATCTCTCTCACCCTCCCTCACACACACTCTCCACTGCATCTCTATCTCACAAACATCTCTCTCTCTCTCTCTCTCTCTCTCTCTCTCTCTCTCTCTCTCTCTTTCGCTCTCTCTCTCTCTCTGTCTCTGTGTGTGTACGCAGTCATGACTTCTCTGAAACTCAGTTCGTCTGTCTGCCAGATGCCCATGCAACCAGCCTTTTTGCGCACACACACACTCTAAACCGACTGACACACACATGCAAAGGGAGAAGGGTGAATGAACTCTCATACCACTCTAAATAATATCCAGATATTTGACTCTGTTCAGTGTGATGTTACTCCTCTCTCCATTTCCAACAATATATATTTTTTAAATCCAATGGAATTCAGAAAAACAAACAATATTGTGTTCCTGCTGATGTTGTCTTTACCAACCAAAGGAATGCACTGTTAACCAGACATGTACCACATAGAGAGTGACTACAGTAGCAGAGAGATGTGGAGTAAAAGCCTGGCATCGCTCTGTGTGGTTTCACTAAAACTGACTATGATTAGGGTTGGTGGCTGCAATTGTGGCTCTGTAATTGTGCGTGTGCGTTCTCTCTCTTCTCTCGACAAAACCAAACCCTTATACTGTATTGTACTGTAATTTTGGAAATATGAGTGGTTAAATTGAGAGACCGGGGGAAAGAGAGAGGGTGAGACAAAAAAGAGAGGGAAAAGGGTAAGAAAGGAAACAATGCAGCCGAGCAGGTATTGACTTTTGACATTCTTTAGAAGAGAAAGATATGTTTCCCTGTGACTGCTGCCCCCCTCCTCACTGCCAGACATCTGGAGTGAGGTTAAAAAATGCTGAATCACACTCGATTGATGGTGTGAACCCGGCCAGGCCAATCACATCAGTCCTAGCATGGTTATCTGTCTCTGAACGATTATCTAATGTTGTTTCACTGCATCTCAGCCCCCGGTATGTGTGTGTCTGTGAGTGTTTCTCTCAGGACATCCTGTAGTGGTATTCTACCCTGGGATGTTACACCTCTCTCCATCTGTGTGTTCAGGTCTAGAAAATATTTAGGGCCTCGATAGGATGGTATTAAATATTATCATAATATATCAAAACCATGGTTCCATTTTAGCCCTCTCTCTTTTTCAGGGCCTCTGTTTGGTTTGGCAGAGGAGGTCTGCTTTTCACCACGTTGTTCTTTCTCTCAGTGTAATTAGTATTTTGTGGTGCTCAGAGTAAAATATGTTGGCCAGCCAAGATCAACCCTGGTCTGACTTAGAGGAGGAACAGTACAGGGTTTGTAGGCTGTAAACACCCTGGGCCTGGGCTGAGGCTGTCTGAGTGTGTGTGCGTGTGCGTGCGTATATATATGCGTAAATGTGTGTAGCCTACATTTCATACTGTGAAGAGAGAGAACCAGGCCATTTCAGCCTCTCTGTCCACATAAATCAAAGACTTAAAACTAGCAACCAGATACTCATCATAGTCACGAGTTACATATCAATGTATGGTGCACCTAGCAATGTCCAGCTGGCGTTAGTAGACCATGAAGCACCAATTGTCCTTGGTAAATTATTTTAATAGATTCTTGAGTTTGTCAAACTGGATTGAGTTGGCCCAAGTTTAGGCCTATTTCTTAAGGGGATTATCTGAAATGATGTGCTGTCCAAGACAAGTTTCTCCCACCAACTTGTGTTTCAGCCCTGGCAGTGAGAGGGGAGGACAGGGCAGGAGGAGAGGGGAGGACAGGGCAGGAGGAGAGAGGAGGACAGGGCAGGAGGAGAGAGGAGGACAGGGCAGGAGGAGAGGGGAGGACAGGGCAGGAGGAGAGGGGAGGACAGGGCAGGAGGGGAGGACAGGGCAGGAGGAGAGGGGAGACAGGGCAGGAGGGGAGGACAGGGCAGGAGGAGAGGGGAGGACAGGGCAGGAGGAGAGGGGAGGACAGGGCAGGATGAGAGGGGAGGGGAGGGCAGGAGGAGAGAGGAGGACAGGGCAGGAGGAGAGAGGAGGACAGGGCAGGAGGAGAGAGGAGGACAGGGCAGGAGGAGAGGGGAGGACAGGGCAGGAGGAGAGAGGAGGACAGGGCAGGAGGAGAGGGGAGGACAGGGCAGGAGGAGAGAGGAGGGGAGGAGAAGAGAGGAGAGGGGAGGACAGGGCAGGAGGAGAGGGGAGGGGAGGGCAGGAGGAGAGAGGATGACAGGGCAGGAGGAGAGAGGAGGACAGGGCAGGAGGAGAGGGGAGGACAGGGCAGGAGGAGAGGGGAGGACAGGGCAGGAGGAGAGGGGAGGACAGGGCAGGAGGAGAGGGGAGGACAGGGCAGGAGGCTTTTCACCACGTTGTTCTTTCTCTCAGTGTAATTAGTATTTTGTGGTGCTCAGAGTAAAATATGTTGGCCAGCCAAGATCAACCCTGGTCTGACTTAGAGGAGGAACAGTACAGGGTTTGTAGGCTGTAAACACCCTGGGCCTGGGCTGAGGCTGTCTGAGTGTGTGTGCGTGTGCGTGCGTATATATATGCGTAAATTTGTGTAGCCTACATTTCATACTGTGAAGAGAGAGAACCAGGCCATTTCAGCCTCTCTGTCCACATAAATCAAAGACTTAAAACTAGCAACCAAATACTCATCATAGTCACGAGTTACATATCAATGTATGGTGCACCTAGCAATGTCCAGCTGGCGTTAGTAGACCATGAAGCACCAATTGTCCTTGGTAAATTATTTTAATAGATTCTTGAGTTTGTCAAACTGGATTGAGTTGGCCCAAGTTTAGGCCTATTTCTTAAGGGGATTATCTGAAATGATGTGCTGTCCAAGACAAGTTTCTCCCACCAACTTGTGTTTCAGCCCTGGCAGTGAGAGGGGAGGACAGGGCAGGAGGAGAGGGGAGGACAGGGCAGGAGGAGAGAGGAGGACAGGGCAGGAGGAGAGAGGAGGACAGGGCAGGAGGAGAGGGGAGGACAGGGCAGGAGGAGAGGGGAGGACAGGGCAGGAGGAGAGGGGAGGGCAGGAGGGGAGGACAGGGCAGGAGGAGAGGGGAGGACAGGGCAGGAGGAGAGGGGAGGACAGGGCAGGAGGAGAGGGGAGGACAGGGCAGGATGAGAGGGGAGGGGAGGGCAGGATGAGAGGGGAGGGGAGGGCAGGAGGAGAGAGGAGGACAGGGCAGGAGGAGAGAGGAGGACAGGGCAGGAGGAGAGGGGAGGACAGGGCAGGAGGAGAGGGGAGGACAGGGCAGGAGGAGAGGGGAGGACAGGGCAGGAGGAGAGAGGAGGGGGAGGAGGGGAGGACAGGGCAGGAGGAGAGGGGAGGACAGGGCAGGAGGAGAGGGGAGGACAGGGCAGGAGGAGAGGGGAGGACAGGGCAGGAGGAGAGGGGAGGACAGGGCAGGAGGAGAGGGGAGGACAGGGCAGGAGGAGAGGGGAGGACAGGGCAGGAGGAGAGAGGAGGACAGGGCAGGAGGAGAGAGGAGGACAGGGCAGGAGGAGAGGGGAGGACAGGGCAGGAGGAGAGGGGAGGACAGGGCAGGAGGAGAGGGGAGGACAGGGCAGGAGGAGAGAGGAGGACAGGGCAGGAGGAGAGGGGAGGACAGGGCAGGAGGAGAGGGCAGGAGGAGAGGGGAGGACAGGGCAGGAGGAGAGGGGAGGACAGGGCAGGAGGAGAGGGGAGGACAGGGCAGGAGGAGAGGGGAGGACAGGGCAGGAGGAGAGGGGAGGACAGGGCAGGAGGAGAGGGGAGGACAGGGCAGGATGAGAGGGGAGGACAGGGCAGGAGGAGAGGGGAGGACAGGGCAGGAGGAGAGGGGAGGACAGGGCAGGAGGAGAGGGGAGGACAGGGCAGGATGAGAGGGGTGGACAGGGCAGGAGGAGAGGGGAGGGCAGGGCAGGAGGAGAGGGGAGGACAGGGCAGGAGGAGAGAGGAGGGGAGGAGAAGAGAGGAGAAAATGAGGCGAGGAGGAGCGTAGAGTGTCTGGGGTTTGTTGTGTAAGCGTCTAGATGAGCAGGGTCAGAAGTCAGCACAGTACACATGGCCCTTCCCAGGAACCGTTGGGGCATGCTGTATCAATGACTACGTTTCCCATGTGTCCCACAGTTACAATGAAAGCAACTATTGTAATTGTTTTTCTTCTTTTTCTTTGTTCCTGTCCTCAGGTCAACCCCAGACACGATCTACTCCCATACATCCCACCCAGCCTTGCCTAACCCAGCCCACCAGCCAGCTACGCAACGGAGCCAAGCCCCACACACACACCCCACACACACACACCCCGCACTGCACACACACCACCAACACACATGCCTCTCACCCCAATGGAGTGAGGAACGGAGGGCTCCATGATCGACCGGCCCCCAACTCCCTACCCAGGGCGGCCTCTTCCTCCTCCTCGTGTTCCTCATCGGAGATGAAGAACCCTAAGAAGCTCCAGTCCAACCCCTCCATCACCTCTCAGAGCAGCAAGAGGAGCAAGAGCTCCTCCAAGAGCAACAGCTCCCAGATACCTATAGAGGCACAGGATGGTGAGAAGCTACCTACTTCTGTCCATCTCACTGTAGTACCCCACCTCTCCTCTCTCTCTTCCATCTCTCCCTCTTCTCAAAACACTATGCATTGTAATCAAGTACCAGGTCAAATAAATATGAATAACTCTCCTTCTCTCCCTCAGACTGTTGTGTTCACTGTATCCTGAATAACTGTCCTTCTCTCCCTCAGACTGTTGTGTTCACTGTATCCTGGCCTGTCTGTTCTGTGAGTTCCTGACTCTGTGTAACATCGTGTTGGACTGTGCCACCTGTGGTTCGTGTGCGGGGGACGACTCGGCGTGTTTCTGCTGCTGCTGTGCCTCCGAGGAGTGTGGCGACTGTGAGCTGCCGTGTGACATGGACTGTGGGATCATCGACGCGTGCTGCGAGTCTGCAGACTGCCTGGAGATCTGTATGGAGTGCTGTGGTCTCTGTTTCTCCTCCTGAGCCTTTCAAACTACACAGGGCGATAAATATATATATATATATATATATATATATATATATATATATATATATATATATATATATATATATATATATATATATATATATCTCACACACTGACACAGCTCAGGCTCAGTCAGAGATACTGTATATAATGACAAGATGGTCTTGTCTCCAACCTAACAATGGGAGTCATTGTCCCAAAGGCAGGCGGTCTGCTTATTGGTCTGCTTATCGCTTCACCTCTTCCTCTGTGGCTCAGTAGAGAGGGCAGTGGAGGGGCGGATCATTGGTCAATGTAAGGACATATCATTGGCTTTGACCAAGGTAGTGCGCTGACATTGTTCAATGTTGTGGACAATCCGTTGGAATTGACCAATCAAAGGACAGGGACTACTCTTTGGCTTCTCCTGCTCACCTCCTCTGTGTTGCTTGTCGGTTTACTATATCTCTCATTGTTATGCAGATGTTTTGCTTAGACCGATATGGGATTTTTGGGTCTGATAACGATAGGAGGGAGGCAAAGTCACTGATTTATTGATATATCACCCAATATATTGTTTTTAGAGGTGAATAACATACTTTTTTTTACACAAAGTGTGCTCCAAAGGATTAACGGATACTCTAAATTATAATTTCTTAACAATATATTAAAATAAACATTATTTAAGATATCCACGAAAAAGCAACTATATCCTCTATAAATACAACAGTAAAACTTGTTTAGTGTCCCTTCTTAAACAAATCTTTTAAGTTGTCCTTATCTATGGCAGTGGATAAGAAGTATGCAAAAGTGCTTGTGTTAAACCACCACAAGGTTGAATGAATTAAACTTAGTCTCAAAGTAAATCTGAAACTGCACTGTTCACAAATAAGCATTGAAATGCAGTAACATGCTGTTCCTAATCTCACCGCTAGGTGTCAGCGTCAGCAGTTGTCTTGAGTAGATTTACCAGCGTCTACAACAGTCAGAGGTCATGTAAACAAACACTTTATGGCAACCTTGCAATGAGAGTAGGATATGACAAGCACAAGCTAGCTGTTCATTACGACAATGTTTTCTTACAGAAACCATATCTACATCACTGTTATTCAATACGAATATATTGGCTGTAATTTTCAACTGCAAATGGCTTGCACAGATGACTAAAAACATTTATGCAGGCAAATGATTGCCGCACTTGTTTTAGTCACACGTTCTCATTTAGCTAGCTAGCTAGAGTTATCTCATCATGAACGCAAGCACATGGCCTGCTTTTAGCAGATTGCATATTTCGGAAAACAAACTAAATAAGCCCACTGGCCAATATAATAGGCCCAGACAGTAACAGTGTTCTTTTTGTATCAAGAACGATTGTTTTCACTTTGGCGCCCGTCCAGTGTTGCACACAAGTAGCATAGATTGCTAGCTAGCAAAGTGAGCTACATTGCTGGCTAGATAGCTGAGCTTACGGTAACTAAGAATGTGATGAGGACAGGGCTGCTTGCTTGGTGAAGTGTACTTTTGATTATATACTTATTCAAATACGTTGGCTGTGGCAAGCTACTCACAGTCTAACCACCATGCCTACTCTCTCTCACGTTGTGACCTAGGCCTGAATGATGTTCAATGAGCAGCTCATAGAGCGCCCTCTTCAGGCAACCATTGACCATTAAAAAAAGTGACCATAAATGAGCAGACGTATTTGTTTATTCTATGTATATAATGTAACGAAACAGCAGGGAGCAGGTCTTGAACCCACGACCTTCCAGCGCGCTATCGACTGTGACGCAAAAGCATGCTCAAGCGGCAGAGTCGATTTCCGCGCTTATAAACCCAGGGTCGTTACAATAATATCTATGCTTTATCTGTGGAATAAATACCGATACAAATCTTTCTGCTAAAGGCTAATATCGGTCAACTGATTTATCAGTCGGGCTCTAGTTTTTCTACTGTACGGTCGCTGTGCTCCAGCGATGGTTCTGGACAGCTTCTCTCTCTGGACTGTTCTTTTGGACTCTGTGAGCCATCTCTTATTACAACAGAACACCCTGTGTCTCCAAAGGCTCAGCAGCACAATGACTGGCTCTCCATGCATGAGAATGACCTTGAAGGCAAATGAGAAAATGGCCCCATTTAACAGGATTTTTGTGTTTCTGTAGATAAGACTGCAGAGTAATGGGAAAATGGTCGCTCAGATCTGAGCAGCACTCTAGTTTGTCCTTGGCAAGGTTAAAGTCTTCCAGTTTTAGTGCTAACCGTTTCTTTCTCGACGTGCACAGTCCATGTGGAGGGTCTGTCTACCGCGGTTGTCCTGTCAGAGTTGCTGGGACTGGGAGTAGGGAGCTCAGCTACAAACCAATGGAAATGGGCTAACAATGCTACAGACATTTTGTTCCATAGCCCATTATTAGCACATCTAATTCAGCTAATCAAGATATTGATTTTTAGTTGATGATTTGAATCAGGTGGGTTAGTGCTGGGCTGAACGAAAGTCTGCCCACCCTTTGACTCTCGAAGATCAGGAGTGAAGAAAACTGGTCACTACAGTTGAGTCCCATGTTGAGTCCATGACCCGTATCCGCGTTGTAGACAGACCTAGCAAAGGACACATCCTCCATCTTACTCAAACATGTGAAAGGAGAGCTCTTTCTCTTAGGGCTTTCCTCTTTCTGCGATTTTATTTTGAATCTTAACCATACTGTCTGGATATTTTGAATGATTTCCATGTTGTAAACAGATTTCAGACCTAACAGGTAGACTGGAAGAGATCATTCAAACTCTCAATGCCTTTACCTGATATCTGTTATTCTCTTGTACTGTACTGTATTTGAACGGAAGGCCTCCACTTTACTCCAGGCCTGGATTGTCTCTCCTCACTACAAAAATGATATTAATCCATCTTATTTTATGTAAAAAAAATAAATCTTTCCGTATGAAAATTACATTTCTATGTTATCAGTTCCAACCTCTCTCCCTGTAAAGCAGTAGTTCTTCAAAATGTTATTTTATTCCCAGACTTAAGATATCTGGGGATATTTTGCTAACTAATTTGAATGGTACGTAGATTAGTTGTATGATTATAGAATAGGTTCTGCAAACTCAAACACTACAACACATACCCCTTTCTGCCCAGCAACTCATATGCAATTTGGACTAAATCATGTGTTTATATTGAATATCGTGTGGCTCCTGATTGCTCTGATCTGGCACTGTGTGGATCCTCGCATGACTGTGAGTTTTCTCATACCAAAGAAAATAGTTTTTGAAGCTTAGCCTCTGCCGAGTCTCCAACATCCGGATGTTCTGGTTTTCAGGGAAAATGGAAATAGAGCCTCTGATGCTATTCCACTTTTGGACGTTAACAAGACGACTTTCCATCTTAACTCCTCCTCCACATTTACTGGATTGGTTGAACATTGCAGAAGATAAACTTTTTTTCTTCTCATCAAGACCAGTATGTAGGGGATCTAGTTTCAGGTGTATACAGTGCCTTGCGAAAGTATTCGGACCCCTTGAACTTTGCGACCTTTTGCCACATTTCAGGCTTCAAACATAAAGATATAAAACTGTATTTTTTTGTGAAGAATCAACATCAAGTGGGACACAATCATGAAGTGGAACGACATTTATTGGATATTTCAAACTTTTTTAACAAATCAAAAACTGAAAAATTGGGCGTGCAAAATTATTCAGACCCCTTAAGTTAATACTTTGTAGCGCCACCTTTTGCTGCGATTACAGCTGTAAGTCGCTTGGGGTATGTCTCTATCAGTTTTGCACATCGAGAGACTGACGTTTTTTCCCATTCCTCCTTGCAAAACAGCTCGAGCTCAGTGAGGTTGGATGGAGAGCATTTGTGAACAGCAGTTTTCAGTTCTTTCCACAGATTCTTGATTGGATTCAGGTCTGGACTTTGACTTGGCCATTCTAACACCTGGATATGTTTATTTTTGAACCATTCCATTGTAGATTTTGCTTTATGTTTTGGATCATTGTCTTGTTGGAAGACAAATCTCCGTCCCAGTCTCAGGTCTTTTGCAGACTCCATCAGGTTTTCTTCCAGAATGGTCCTGTATTTGGCTCCATCCATCTTCCCATCAATTTTAACCATCTTCCCTGTCCCTGCTGAAGAAAAGCAGGCCCAAACCATGATGCTGCCACCACCATGTTTGACAGTGGGGATGGTGTGTTCAGCTGTATTGCTTTTACGCCAAACATAACGTTTTGCATTGTTGCCAAAAAAGTCAATTTTAGTTTCATCTGACCAGATCACCTTCTTCCACATGTTTGGTGTGTCTCCCAGGTGGCTTGTGGCAATCTTTAAACAACACTTTTTATGGATATCTTTAACAAATGGCTTTCTTCTTGCCACTCTTCCATAAAGGCCAGATTTGTGCAATATACGACTGATTGTTGTCCTATGGACAGAGACTCCCACCTCAGCTGTAGATCTCTGCAGTTCATCCAGAGTGATCATGGGCCTCTTGGCTGCATCTCTGATCAGTCTTCTCCTTGTATGAGCTGAAAGTTTAGAGGGACGGCCAGGTCTTGGTAGATTTGCAGTGGTCTGATACTCCTTCAATTTCAATATTATCACTTGCACAGTGCTCCTTGGGATGTTTAAAGCTTGGGAAATCTTTTTGTATCCAAATCCGGCTTTAAACTTCTTCACAACAGTATCTCGGACCTGCCTGGTGTGTTCCTTGTTCTTCATGATGCTCTCTGCGCTTTTAACGGACCTCTGAGACTATCACAGTGCAGGTGCATTTATACGGAGACTTGATTACACACAGGTGGATTGTATTTATCATCATTAGTCATTTAGGTCAACATTGGATCATTCAGAGATCCTCACTGAACTTCTGGAGAGAGTTTGCTGCACTGAAAGTAAAGGGGCTGAATAATTTTGCACGGCCAATTTTTCAGTTTTTGATTTGTTAAAAAAGTTTGAAATATCCAATAAATGTCGTTCCACTTCATGATTGTGTCCCACTTGTTGTTGATTCTTCACAAAAAAATACAGTTTTATATCTTTATGTTTGAAGCCTGAAATGTGGCAAAAGGTCGCAAAGTTTAAGGGGGCCGAATACTTTCGCAAGGCACTGTATTTTACTCCTGCTACGTCAGGTTTGTTTTGTGATACATCTTTATCTATGGATCCTATATTCTGTACAAGGTTTTCAGCTTGGTTTTAGGGTATAATTTGGCTTATCAAACCAGCCTCTTGCCTTTATTGATTCTAAGGGCTTGCAGACGTGTTTTACTGGGTGCACCTGCTAATGAAAGATATTCCTTACTTGGAATACTAGCAATCTCTCATAAGAGGGATATCTATCTGTACTGTACCTCTACACGGGGCCTGAGGTCAAATTTGAATAGTTGCATTAAGATTTTATCCCTGATTATGACTTATGTAGAGAGAGAGGTGTTGTGATATTGTACATCAAATCAATGTTTGGTAAAGCCCTGGAAATATGCCTAGCCCTAACTATGTAGGGAGTTTTCATGGAATTTAAAAAAAATCAGAAGTGTGAATTTGAGAGATAGATGAAGCCATAATGATATTCGTTGTCTTGGATGCACTCTGAATCAAACAGGAACACTAGCTAATCTAGTCAAGTTGTAGTGTTTATACTCAAATAGTTAGGAGACAACTGGAAAATAAATCAACTTGATAATGCCCAGATGAACAATGACTTTCTGCATTCCCTAACAGTGCAAGGTACCTTTCCAGTGCAATCTCTCATTTGAGTTTTTAATTATTATTATATATATTTTTTTTTACATTTTATCAAATGTGCCTTCAAACATCTCATGGATATAAACTGTAATGTTAGCCTGCTCTGGTGAAAGCAGTCAATTCAAGCATTATGTCCAATACATGTGTGTAGTGTTTACCCAGTGCTGTGTGTAATAAAATGACTGTGTAAGAAGTGATCCGTGGTGCCTATTCCTTTTACCAGGTATGGCTGCCCTCTATGTAGCTACTATTATGTCCAACAAGCTCATCCAAAGTAACAAAGACTACTTGTATCTGTTTATCTCTGATTGACATTGTGAGGTGTACACAGAGCATACGGCCAAGATGGACTCTTTGACGTTGTTGATGTGCAGTGAAGGCTCTCAGTGCTTAAATAGCTCTGCTCTGAACAGACTGACGTCTCCTTAAAACACACACTGGAATAATGAAACCAATCAGGAATATAATGTGTATGACAAAAGGTATTGAGTCATTTTAATAGGCAAGTAAATCTTCAGATGTGTACCAGTTTGTTGAGTATCTATAGCTGTACATGCTCTACAATATTGGGTAGCACTTTGATGGTCCAGATACAGTACGTCCTCATATCGTATCCATTCTCCCTGTTTTCCCCATAACCATGTCTTTGCACAGTTCTGTACACCTCCTCCATTCCTTGTCTTAGTAGAGAAAACAGAGCAACAACTGGCCTCATGCAGAACAGAGCACTTTAATATGCTTTTTAAAGGTCTGCCAAAGTCGTTGAGCAGGAATGCCTGTTTGTGCCAATGCATCAATGTGTGTAGAAACACTGGGACATTTTACTGTTTGAGATCTCCCCCCTCGCTTTCTCTCTGTTTCTCCACTCGTTCTGTCCCCCTCTCATGCTTCTCTCCCACCTACTCTCTCCCCCTCTGTATACTATACCCACATAGATAATCACAGATGTGAATAGATGTTAAGAGTGGTGTGTACAGTTCCCGAGTCTGTCCATCCCATAGTGTGTAGAGGTCAGTTCCCCAGCCTGTCCATCCCACAGTGTGTAGAGGTCAGTTCCCCAGTCTGTCCATCCCACAGTGTGTAGAGGTCAGTTCCCCAGCCTGTCCATCCCACAGTGTGTAGAGGTGGCCTCGGGCCACAGGCAGCACTGGAGGCCACCCCTACAGGTCACACAGAGAGACCCTTCAGTACTCGGCCTCAGACACTCAGTGAAGAGAGAGAGAGAGAGAGAGAGAGAGAGAGAGAGAGAGAGAGAGAGAGAGAGAGAGAGAGAGAGAGAGAGAGAGAGAGAGAGAGAGAGAGAGAGAGAGAGAGAGAGAGAGAGAGAGAGAGAGAGAGAGAGAGAGAGAGAGAGAGAGAGAGAGAGAGAGAGAGAGAGAGAGAGAGAGAGAGAGAGAGAGAGAGAGAGATGCAACTGTTTTGGAGGAAGCCTTTCTGGTGACGAACCCCATTTCCCTTTCCTAGTACATACACACACATTACATACACCCCCTCTAGAGATTTCCCATGCACACAGAAAGCGCAGGGGACAAGTGGCTATTGAATATTAACCATGAAATTACAAAGGCTGCATTCTAACAGAGGTGACAGGGTCACAGGCTGTGATGAAAATCATAAATGAATACCCCTGACATGAAGAGTGACTCGTTTTTAGCTTCTGTAAATTCAGCTTTCCCTTTTTCTCCAGGAGTCAGGGAGATGCAGAGCAATGGATCTACTCTGTGTTTTATTAATGTGCGGGTCAATGGAATGCAACAATGGCCAGAGAGCACTTCAAGCTAAGCCCTCTACATGCAATACGGTTAAACACTGTAGTGACACTGTGCTTTGAAAAACAACACATCATATAATCTTCAGCGTGGTGTGCATGTAGAGGGCTTAGCGTGGTGTGCATGTAGAGGGCTTAGCGTGGTGTGCATGTAGAGGGCTTAGCGTGGTGTGCATGTAGAGGGCTTAGCGTGGTGTGCATGTAGAGGGCTTAGCGGGGTGTGCATGTAGAGGGCTTAGCGTGAAGTGCATGTAGAGGGCTTAGCGTGGTGTGCATGTAGAGGGCTTAGCGTGGTGTGCATGTAGAAGTGCATGTAGAGGGCTTAGCGTGCATGTAGAGGGCTTAGCGTGGTGTGCATGTAGAGGGCTTAGCGTGGTGTGCATGTAGAGGGCTTAGCGTGGTGTGCATGTAGAGGGCTTAGCGTGGTGTGCATGTAGAGGGCTTAGCGTGGTGTGCATGTAGAGGGCTTAGCGTGGTGTGCATGTAGAGGGCTTAGCGTGGTGTGCATGTAGAGGGCTTAGCGTGGTGTGCATGTAGAGGGCTTAGCGTGGTGTGCATGTAGAGGGCTTAGCGTGGTGTGCATGTAGAGGGCTTAGCGTGGTGTGCATGTAGAGGGCTTAGCGTGGTGTGCATGTAGAGGGCTTAGCGTGGTGTGCATGTAGAGGGCTTAGCGTGAAGTGCATGTAGAGGGCTTAGCGTGGTGTGCATGTAGAGGGCTTAGCGTGAAGTGCATGTAGAGGGCTTAGCGTGAAGTGCATGTAGAGGGCTTAGCGTGGTGTGCTTGTAGAGGGCTTAGCGTGGTGTGCATGTGTGCAGAGGGCTTAGCGTGGTGTGCATGTAGAGGGCTTAGCGTGGTGTGCATGTAGAGGGCTTAGCGTGGTGTGCATGTGGAGGGCTTAGCGTGGTGTGCATGTAGAGGGCTTAGCGTGGTGTGCATGTAGAGGGCTTAGCGTGAAGTGCATGTAGAGGGCTTAGCGTGGTGTGCATGTAGAGGGCTTAGCGTGGTGTGCATGTAGAGGGCTTAGCGTGGTGTGCATGTAGAGGGCTTAGCGTGGTGTGCATGTAGAGGGCTTAGCGTGGTGTGCATGTAGAGGGCTTAGCGTGGTGTGCATGTAGAGGGCTTAGCGTGGTGTGCATGTAGAGGGCTTAGCGTGAAGTGCATGTAGAGGGCTTAGCGTGGTGTGCATGTAGAGGGCTTAGCGTGGTGTGCATGTGGAGGGCTTAGCGTGGTGTGCATGTGGAGGGCTTAGCGTGGTGTGCATGTAGAGGGCTTAGCGTGAAGTGCATGTAGAGGGCTTAGCGTGGTGTGCATGTAGAGGGCTTAGCATGAAGTGCATGTAGAGGGCTTAGCGTGGTGTGCATGTAGAGGGCTTAGCGTGAAGTGCATGTAGAGGGCTTAGCGTGAAGTGCATGTAGAGGGCTTAGCGTGGTGTGCATGTAGAGGGCTTAGCGTGGTGTGCATGTAGAGGGCTTAGCGTGGTGTGCATGTAGAGGGCTTAGCGTGGTGTGCATGTAGAGGGCTTAGCGTGAAGTGCATGTAGAGGGCTTAGCGTGAAGTGCATGTAGAGGGCTTAGCGTGAAGTGCATGTAGAGGGCTTAGCGTGGTGTGCATGTAGAGGGCTTAGCGTGGTGTGCATGTAGAGGGCTTAGCGTGGTGTGCATGTAGAGGGCTTAGCGTGGTGTGCATGTAGAGGGCTTAGCGTGAAGTGCATGTAGAGGGCTTAGCGTGAAGTGCATGTAGAGGGCTTAGCGTGAAGTGCATGTAGAGGGCTTAGCGTGAAGTGCATGTAGAGGGCTTAGCGTGAAGTGCATGTAGAGGGCTTAGCGTGATGTGCATGTAGAGGGCTTAGCGTGGTGTGCATGTAGAGGGCTTAGCGTGGTGTGCATGTAGAGGGCTTAGCGTGGTGTGCATGTAGAGGGCTTAGCGTGAAGTACATGTAGAGGGCTTAGCGTGAAGTGCTCTCAGTACAGAGGCATTGTAATCCGGTTCGCATCAGATGTGGAATGGATTGATGTATTGAAATCTATGCTTTCATCTGACAAAGCTCTTTTTAAGAGCCTTTCTCTGTCTGCTGTATATACTTATAAAGTGGGGAGCATCAGAGCCAGCAGATTATATTTATCAGTGTGTGTGCGAATCATACTGTATTCTTCACAGTGAAGAGTTGTCGAAAAGTTAGAGGGAAGAGACCGCTTGAGTCAGCACCTTTTCTAGAGTAGACCCTGTACCTTTTTCATTCCACTTCAAACACTGGCTAAAGCTGATGGTAGAATATTATATTAATAACTATTTATTTCACTTTCTAGAAACTATTAGTGCTTTTCTGTTTTTAAATGTGTGGGCAGATGTTGCTGTTCTTTTCATATGGAACTAAATATTCTCTCTAACTTTTGGCTCTCTATCTGAGGCACAGAGACTTTAAAATCCCCACTATGTGGAACTAATTGATTGTGGGCAGAAGACACACACACACACACACACACACACACAC
The DNA here is from genome assembly GCF_045791955.1 of Oncorhynchus clarkii lewisi. Classification (NCBI taxonomy): domain Eukaryota; kingdom Metazoa; phylum Chordata; class Actinopteri; order Salmoniformes; family Salmonidae; genus Oncorhynchus; species Oncorhynchus clarkii. Next base: position 53,990,721 of record NC_092153.1, read on the forward strand.
ACACACACACACACACACACACACACACACACACACACACACACACACACACACACACACACAAGCATGCACATATGCACACACAGACTGATTGTTGTGATGCAGGCAGATCTGTTTCTTAGTGGCTGGATGAGTCAGTGAGTTGTGGGACTTGTGCCAGACTGTCCCCACAAATAATTTTTTTGTAGCCACATGAGAGAAAGCGAGAGAGAGAGCGAGCAAGATGTTGCCTTGCTGCTCTCCCACTAAACCTTGTCTCCAAAATACACCAGTATTACAGAACACACACATGCTCACACACACAAACACTCACACATGCACACAAACACTCACACATGCACATGCACACAAACACTCACACATGCACACGCACACAAACACTCACACATGCACACAAACACTCACACATGCACACAAACACTCACACATGCACATGCACACAAACACTCACACATGCACATGCACACAAACACTCACACATGCACATGCACACAAACACTCACACATGCACACAAACACTCACACATGCACACAAACACTCACACATGCACATGCACACAAACACTCACACATGCACATGCACACAAACACTCACACATGCACATGCACACAAACACTCACACATGCACATGCACACAAACACTCACACATGCACATGCACACAAACACTCACACATGCACACAAACACTCACACATGCACACAAACACTCACACATGCACACAAAGCAAGAAAGAGAGTTATGTGCTTCAATGCATTCCAGATGGTACAGTATATGTTGGCGTATATATGTGGACTGAGCACAGATGGTTGTTGAAAGTTTGATGCAAAAAATAGGAACAATGTCTGCTGTGGAACCATGTCTGCTGTGGAACCATGTCTGCTGTGGAACCATGTCTGCTGTGGAACCATGTCTGCTGTGAAACCATGTCTGCTGTGGAACCATGTTTTCTCCAAATCAAATACATTTTATTGGTCACATACGTGTTTAGCAGATGTTATTGTGGGTGTAGTGAAATGCTTGTGTTTCTAGCTCTGACAGTGCAGTAATATCTAACAAGTAATATCTAACCATTTCACAACATATTCCCAATACACACAAATCTAAGTAAAGGAATGTACTTAAGAATCTATAAATATATGGAAGAGCAATGTCAGAGCAGCGTAGACTAAGATACAGTAGATAGTAAAGAATACAGTATATACTGTACATATGAGATAAGTAATTGTTGGTAAAATTATGATTAAATGACCGAACAAATCATTTTAAATGGAACTGTAACTAAGTAAAACTTATACTCTGTTTTACTTTATCTGATTAACAATATGAGTTCATAAGAAGGGATGATGAACACCATTCCAACTAGGAAGAAAGAAGTGGACTGTGTAAACAGATAAGGTCGTTAACCTATGGTTGAACCGACAAAACTTTTTAGATAAGACAGTGAGTGCATTCCTAGGTTTTCTGTTAATTAGAACTGTCAGCTAAGTGGTGATTGATAATGTTGAGGGGTCAAAAGTTACCTGGGAGTGTGTTAGTAAGTTAGAATGAACTTTTCACCTCACTTTGTCCCTGTCGAGAGGAGGGGTTTCTGTTAAGCAATAAAATGACGTCATGTTTTGTATATAAACTGTTGCTCGTGGTGAAGTGGCAGCGCGCTCCGAAAATAAATTCTGTTACCTATTATTGAAAAGACTGGTCTCCGTCTATTTTATGCAAACAAGAATCTTACGAATTCTCATAAAATAGATTAAGGGTTTTCAATTAATGAAAACACATTGGCATCATTAAATTACACTAACAATTGGTCCTTCGAACCGGATTCCACAAACTTGCCTCTGTCGTCCGAAGGGAAAGCCGAAAGCCGTGCATGGACGAGTCTGGACTCGTTATTTAAAGACCTGGCCTCAGGCTGAGGTTTAATAATAACAGGCCGGTATACATATCTACGGGCGACAGAGAAGGTGACGGAATCGAACCGGCATGGCTTTTTCCAGTCTACAGGACGAAGGTAAATAGTCTTTATTCTCGAATTTGGGAGGAATTATTTAAGATATTTTTGATTGAATGTGCTAAAGGAGTTTGGATTTAATCAATGATAGTTGCTTGAATATTTTGAACAAATACAATGGGTTTCTACTTTGTGTTTTAACCAAAATCGATAGGAAGAAAACGGGTCTGAAATTACTCGTGGTAAGGTGCACTACCAAAACTAAACTAGGACTTAATAAATCCTGGTTTTGCAAGCCGAAGGATTTTTTAAGGGTGGGATATAGTAAGTTTGTTAGATAGGACGGTCGTTCTGTACAAATAGGATAGTCATTCATTCAAAAGACATACCTAAATAAAGTTTTAACCTAAGTAGTCTATCTGTATATGGGAAGTAGTCTGACTATGAAAAGTAGCAGATAGATATATTAAAACAGGTGAGGATAAATTAGTCTTGGTGAGAAGACAGGGTAATTCAAGGCGAACATAATGATTGAACCTATTCATACGGAAAAAATTAATATCCAAGGCGGTGGTGAGGGACAGCTAGTCTAGAGAAGTGAGATATGAGATATTAATGTTGAAAGTCCCAAGGAACTTTAGTTTATAATGAGCTTATAATTGTATACGGGTGAAATTTAATGTCCGATCAAAAGTAATCTATAGACAAAGTTTACAGAAGGAGAAATACATACATACATACCCACCTTGATTATCTTTAAAGAGACACACACATAGAAAAGCAACTAAAGTAACTGAGTAACGGTAAATAGCAGATTCATAGAAATACACGCACATAGAAGGTAATAAGTAGAAAGGCATAGATAAGTGATTAAATACCATAGCTACTAGTAACGGTAAGAATTTAACAATGGGTAGAAATTCCTCAAAGGAGGTCCCGGAATTAACGGGAGATGAGAAATAATGCAGGGAAGAGATAAGAGAAACACCTATTTTGGCCCGACATGGAGGAGTAGGTTTAAAGAAGAAACGATAATTCGCTCACGTGTGAGACCTAATAACTTATCAAGAGTCACGATAGTAACTATTCCTAATTTCTGATAGAGGAGAGCGAGATTAATGAGAATCCTCACTGAGGGAAAACTTTGGGCTTTTAAATTAGGGCTATTTTCTGTTGTCCTGATGCAGGAGTTACAAATACAGACAATTGTAAAATGGGTATATTTGCGGAGAATCTCAGTCAGCTCCATAGTGTTGGTGGTATAGTGGTGAGTGTAGCAGTCTTACAAACTGCAGTCCAGGGTTCGGTTCCCAGCTGAGGCGTTAACTAAAAGAATCTGAGTTTTTGGTTGTAATTAAACTAATAGTATTGCAGTTATAGTCTAGTAGTATTGGTATAAGATATAAACTTAACGTTTAAATAGTTTGTTTGGTTCAAATTGAAAGACTAATTCATTCAACTTAAAATAAGGACGGAGTGAATTTTGATGCAAGACGATGTCAGTTCACTAAATGATCTGTTTGAATAATGTATTGGGAATAGAGTCGTAATTAAAATGCTAAATCAAAGACGAGACAGTTACTTAAATCAAAATGAATTCTAAATAATAACGAAGAGACAATTACGATAGATTTGTGCCCATCGAAGTGTTCTTATAAATTTAGCGAATTGAGAGATGAGAGATGTTGATTGATGTTGTAAATTCTAATTCAGGATTCAACAGATGTGATAAATTAGGTTTGGTTTATCGAACCCGTACTACTGTTGCTGCAGACAGCCAACAATTATTTGCAATTCATTGAAAGTCGTTGCGGCTCGGCTCTAGGTTGAGCGCTTGTTGATGACATCACTCGCAAGGCACTTTTGTCGCCACGGAAATGATGTCGTGACTGGGGGTATCGGAGAAAATTGTTTGTGTCATTTAGAAGGAAAATGTGTGCATTATTGTTTTGAGTCACTTTTCAGAAGTTGATGAAAATTTCCAAATACATTTCTAAAAGTAGTTGTAAGTCGTCAGGGTAGTCAGGAAAGATGCTAAAAACTAGCAGCAGATTCGCTAGGTTGAATTTGGTTATTTGAGCTTTTCCCCTGATACGTAGACATCTGTAACAGGGGCAAGTAGTTGTTTTTTGAGGAACATGCAGACTGTGTTTTATTTGATTGAGATGTAAACATGAGTCTCTGAGCAATTTTGTCATCTGAACCATTATAGTAGTGAGTTCTTGTGTAGTTTGTTATTTGCATGAATTTATCACTGTATCATCTGCATACATTGGAACTTCAGACCCTGTACAGATTAAAGGAAGATCATTGATGGATTTGCTGAACAGTATTGACCTTTGGGGAATGAAAACTTTGTGGATATGAGTGGAAAAAAGGTTGTTTTGATTTTTACGCTGATGAGACAGCGCCAACTTTTGAAAGATTTTAGATTTGTTAAAAAAATCAGGATCGTTTTTACTACATTTATATCAACAGGTTGAAATTATTAGATTGCTGATTAAAGGGGTTTGTTTATTTGTTTATGGTTTGTTTTAGGAGTTGATTTAACTTAATTAAACATTGTATTCTGATGTGTTTGAGTAGGATTCTATCTTCCGAGATGGATGGAAATTATCTACACATGTAAATGGAAGGAGCCAATGGAGAACACGTCTACATTTTTATTAAATGCCTGGGATTAAATTACTGATTTCTTACGCTGAGAAATGTACTACGTTTGCGACAGAGGAAAAAGTATTTAGATAGTAAGGATAATTGTATCTAAGGGTAACATGTTCAATTAAGCATACATATACATTGATCTTGATTAAAACTTATGATTAATGATTTGAGGTACAGTGGAATTATCATTAGGTTTGGTTTATAGTTCACGTTTGAGTTTCTGAATCGATGTAGTGTAATGAATACTAACTAAGTGTTTTGTGTTCTTCTGGGAAAATTGATGTTTAGGTGTCTCACTTTTAGATGTTTCCTGGGATTATAATCTTGGGGAGAGTGGGTGAGATTGAGGCCATAAACGACCAAATTGAAAAAGGCCTGGAAATTTTGTTTATTCATTAAGGTTTGCAAATATATACAGATAAAACATTTGTTAAAAGGATTTGTTTGTTTTAGTGCAAAGGTATTTTAAAGAGGCACGCTCACATATGGAACTTTATGAGTTTTTATTTTATGAGTTTTAATTACACAAGTGATTTTTTTTATTTTAAGGATAAAGGGTTCTTTAATATGTCTAGTGTGGTATGGAACATGACTATAAAAGGGTGGTATGACCTTTGATCTTATCATGGCTATCTTTTGGGGTCTGATCAGCCTCAGGGGAGAGCCATTTGTATAATGAATTTGTGGTCATTTGGGTTACTAGTTTTAAGGTAAATTAATTATAATGGAGTTTTAGTTTGGGGTTAGAATTATTGTTTGAACCACTGATGAGAAAGTGTTTCAGGATTCTGTTTTACAATATTAGCTGTGAAGTTTATGAATTGGCTATTATTGATTTGGTATTACAACAGAAAATAATCCTATTTATCATTGAGAATAAATAGGGGGTGATAAAATACATTGAGGTTTGGATAGGAGATATATTAAGCCAATAGGGCAGGATATTACATAGAAAAATAAGTTTCAGTTCTTAGGGGTGATAAATTACTGTAGATAAGGTATTCCACACTATGCAACATATATTAAAGTATTGATGAAACTTTAAGGTTACTTCATGTTATTGTCAGATAGAATACTAAGGATCCCTAAAGGAAAGAGCTTGTAAGTGTAGGAAGGATTTTGACATGGTTAGCATTTGTTTTGGCTTTGTTTGACTATTAGGAGGTTTTTTAAATAGTATTAAATTTAACAGGAATATAGGACATCTGTGATGATTTATGATTATTGTTAGGATTAATATAGATTGATTAAGGAAATGTAAGGATTTTAGAGATTTCCACTCATAGACATGTTTTTTCTAAAATCAATGATTTTAGATAAAGTCAAACAGTGAGACGCTTAGTGGTATTTGAGAGATAGGAGGGAAAAGGGTTAAGAAAATATATAAGTAGCACAGATACTTCTTAAAGTAGATAAGACACTTGACAGAGAATTGGTACAGGATTGACGTGAATGGACGCCCAAGGGAGAATTGGACATGTAGAAAATTAAAGGGGCGCTCCTACATGATGATGTCAGACATAAGGATAATTTACTAATCTTACCTAAGTCATTGTTTATAGTAGGCAATGTTGTTACCTGGGCAGAGCCAGGTAACAAAGGGGGGATGGGTAAATTGTGTTCTAGGATAGGATGTGACTACTGGATAATAAACTAATTAAAACATTTTTTTGCTAACAAGTAGGTATAGAAGTTAAAGATATAATCAGATAGAACAAATGAGAAACTGTTTGTTAACCAAACCTATATGTCAAAGATGTTATGCACTACTAGGAATTAGTATTAATTAGTATTAATTAGTATTAACCAAGCATAAGAGATCACTTGATCTGGATAAACAGGAAGTGAGAGTGGGATTGGGAAGGATGTCTCAGTGGAGTTCTATGTAGACCAAGTGGGGCCTCTGACTCCTTGGCAGTTCAGGACTAAGAGTAGCTATTATGGAAGACATCTATGCAAGTCCCTGTGTAGTTCATGGAAACAGGTTATAGCTCACATCATGTGAGAGGGCTCCATAAATCTACATACCCAGCATGGATGGAGTGTGGTGAAAGTAAGGCTTTCAGTTGATAACCTAGTGCATTCCTGGTAGAAAAAGTTAGAGCAGCTAATTGCTCTATAGTCAGCAGAATACAAGCGTCCCTCTGACAAAGCAAATACTGACTGTGGAGTTGTCCAGAGCCAAGAGCCGGTGTGGATAGTTCAGATGAAAGATCTATGAGAATTCTAACCTCTGGTTAGAGTGGATTCAATATACGGCCACAACCATCCCTTTTCCATTAAATGGAATTATTCACCTAAGGGAACGGCCTGTATGGTAAAGCTATTCATGGAAGCAGGAAAGCCAGATAATAACAGTTGTATGGATTTGCACTATTTATATCCACATGTTCCTCTGAAATCTAAGCTTCCTCCTTTCACAGAGGCAAGGGGAGACTGTTTACTGGTTGATTCAGTAGAGTACTTCTGGGAAATATGTGGGGGAAAATCAGTACTTGCAATATGACAGATAATGTTACTTCTGATGCGGCAAATGAGTGATTTGGCAGGCTGGTTGAGATCTGGGGATTTCAGTAAGATAAGGAGGCTCAGGGCTCACATCTGGTGGTTGTGTGGGGGAATGACGTGATGGCCGAGTATTACTGGCTAATTGGACAGGGGTATGTGTACTGGTACATTTGAGAATGCCTTTCAAACTCATTCAACACCATGACATGATGTTGACTAAACGAGAGAAAAGAAGTACTCCGTCTGGGTCTTTTGATGATAGGGTTTATATTAATAACATTGTGGTTCCACGGGGGGCAGATGAGATCAAAAGCTATAAATTAGATCCTGGCAGGATTAGAGTCAAGTATTTTTTGGTGGTCCACTCTCAATGAGAATGTGGATTGGATCAATTATATCTATTAAAAATCCACAGTGCATCACCAATTATATTAGAGATGTAATGAATGACTTGGCAGAATAGAATAGTCTTTGATGTTTGCTGGCTCAAAAGGGTGGGAGTGTATGGAGGTAATTTGGAACCCGATGACACAGTTTTGGATGGATCAGTGACCAAGGCCTTGGACTCTGGAGAAATCAATGACACTTCAGATGGTGATATATGGACCAATCCTAAGGTCTGACCAGTGGAATACAAAATACATGGCTTGGACGTAATAGAAGAATCCGGATCCTTTCACTCGCGTGGAGACCATATTTGATGTTTAGGAAATTTAGATGTTTTCTTGTTTCAATGTATAGACTGTTTTTTCATGAAGATTAACAGAAAATCCTGATAAGTAGAATTAAGATTCTGATGTAGGTTAGAACAGTCATTGAAGTTGATTGTGTGTACATGTACATGTATGGGGTTGTCTTCTTCTAGTTTATCATTGATATTTCCATGTAGTGTTTAATGATGGTATGAGTTGTTAAGTCATTTTTAGGGTGGATTGTTGGTAAAATTAGGATTAAATGACTGAACAAATCATTTTAGATGGAACTGTAACTAAGTAAACTTATACTCTGTTTTATTATATCTGATTAACAATATGAGTTCATACGATGGGATTGTGTGACACAGACAAGGAGTAATTAAAGTTAATGAACACCATTCCAACTAGGAAGAAAGAAGTGGACTGTGTAAACAGATAAGGTCGTTAACCTATGGTTGAACCGACAAAACGTAGCTCTGGGGTTTTTAGATAAGACAGTGAGTGCATTCCTAGGTTTTCTGTTAATTAGAACTGTCAGCTAAGTGGTGATTGATAATGTTGAGGGGTCAAAAGTTAACTGGGAGTGTGTTAGTAAGTTAGAATGAACTTTTCACCTCACTTTGTCCCTGTCGAGAGGAGGGGTTTCTGTTAAGCAATGAAATGGCGTCATGTTTTGTATATAAACTGTTGCTCGTGGTGAAGTGGCAGCGCGCTCCGAGAATAAATTCTGTTACCTATTATTGAAAAGACTGGTCTCCGTCTATTTTATGCAAACAAGAATCTTACAAATTCTCATAAAATAGATTAAGGGTTTTAAATTAATGAAAACACATTGGCATCATTAAATTACAGTAACAGTAATGCAAGATATGTAAACATTATTAAATGTTCTGTTAATTTTGGCGGCAGGGTAGCCTAGCGGTTAGAGCGTTGGACTAGTAACCGGAAGGTTGCAAGTTCAAACCCCCGAGCTGACAAGGCACAAATCTGTCGTTCTGCCCCTGAACAGGCAGTTAACCCACTGTTCCTAGGTGGTCATTGAAAATAAGAATTTGTTCATAACTGACTTGCCTAGTTAAATAAAGGTAAAAACAATTAAATTAAAGTGGCCAGTTGTTTCAAGTCTATGTATACAGGGCAGCAGCCTCTATGTGCTAGTGATGGCTGTTTAACAGTCTGATGGCCTTGAGATAGAAGCTGTTTTTCACCCTCCTGGTTTGATGCACCTGTACACCTTCTGGATGATAATGGGGTAAACAAGCAGTGGTTGGTTGTCCTTGATGATCTTTTTGGCCTTCCTGTGACATCGGGTGCAGGTAGTGTAGGTAGTTTTCCCCCAGTGATTTGTTGGGCTGACCGCCCCACCCTCTGGAGAGCCCTGCAGTTGCGGGTGGTGCAGTTGCCGTACCAGGCGGTGATACAGCCCAACAGTATGCTCTCGAATGTACATCTCTAAAAGTTTGTGAGGGTTTTCGGTGCCAAGACAAATTTCTTCAGCATCGTGTGGTTGAAGAGGCGCTGTTGTGCCTTCATCATCACACTGTCTGTGTGGGTGGACCATTTCAGTTTGTCAGTGATGTGTACGCCGAGGAACTTGAAGCTTTCCACCTTCTCCACTGCGGTCCTGTCGATGTGGATAGGGAGGTGCTCCCTCTGCTGTTTCCTGAAGTCCACAATCAGCTCCTTCGTTTTGTTGTCTTTGAGGGAGATTACTATTTTCCTGGCACCACTCCACCAGGGCCCTCACCTCCTCCCTGTAGGCTGTCTCGTCATTGTTGGCCTACTACTGCAAACTTGATGATTGAGTTGGAGGTGTGCGTGGCCACACAGTCCTGGGTGAACAGGGAGTACAGGAGGGGGCTGAGCACGCACCCTTATGGGGCCCCTGTGTTGAGGATTAGCGTAGTGGAGGTGTTGTTTCCTACCTTCACCACCTGGGGGGCAGCCCGTCAGGATGTTCAAGACCCAGTTGCACAGGGCGGGGTTCAGACCCAGGGCCTCAAGCTTGATGATGAGCTTGGAGGGTACTATGGTGTTGAATGCTGAGCTAGCATCAATGAACAGCATTCTTACATAGGTATTCCTCATGTCCAGATGGGATAGGGCAGTGTGCAGTGCGATGGCGATTGTATCGTCTGTGGATGTATTGAGGCGGTAAGCAAACTGAAGTGGGTCTAGGGTGACAGGTAAAGTTGAGGTGATATGATCCTTGACTAGTGTCTCAAAGCACTTCATAATAACAGAAGTGAGTGCTACGGGGCTATAGTAATTTAGTTCAGTTACCATAGCTTTCTTGGGTACAGGAACAATGGCGGCCATTGTGTGGGCCGGCAGCCTTGTGTGGGTTAACACGCTTAAATGTCTTACTCATGTTGGCCACGGAGAAGGAGAGCCCACAGTCCTTGGCAGCAAGCCGAGTCCGTGGAACTGTGTTATCCTCAAAGCGAGCAAAGATGGTGTTTAGCTTATCCGGAAGCAAGACGTCGGTGCCAATGACGTGGCAGATTTTCCTTTTGTAGTCTGTGATTGTCTGTAGACCCTACCAAATACGTCTCGTGTCTGAGTCGTTGAATTGTGACTGTACTTTTCTCTGTACTGACGTTTTTCCTGTTTGATTGCCTTGCGGAGGGAATAACTACACTGTTTGTATTCTGCCATATTCCCAGTCATCTTGCCATGGTTAAATGCGGTGGTTCGCACTTTCAGTTTTGCACGAATACTGCCATCTATCCACCGTTTCTGGTTAGGGTAGGTTTTAATAGTCACAGTGGGCACAACATCTCCTATAAACTTCTTGATGAACTCAGTCACAGTGTCAGTAAATACGTCAATCTCTGAAGCCACCCGGAACATATCCCAGTCCGCAACAATCTTGAAGCTCGGATTCCGATTGGTCAGACCAGCGTTCGATAGTCCTTAGCACGGGTACTTCCTGTTCAAGTTTATGCTTATAGGAAGGGAGGAGCAGCCATGTCTGATGTGGAACCATGTCTGATGTGGAACCATGTTTGATGTGGAACCATGTCTGATGTGGAACCATGTTTGCTGTAGAACCATGTCTGATGTGGAACCATGTTTGCTGTGGAACCATGTCTGATGTGGAACCATGCTTGCTGTAGAACCATGTCTGATGTGGAACCATGTTTGCTGTAGAACCATGTCAAATCAAATCAAATGTATTTGTCACATACACATGGTTAGCAGATGTTAATGCGAGTGTTGCGAAATGCTTGTGCTTCTAGTTCCGACAATGCAGTAATATCCAACAAGTAATCTAACCTAACAATTACAAAACGACTACCTTATACACACAAGTGTAAAGGGATAAAGAATATGTACATAAAGATATATGAATGAGTGATGGTACAGAACGGCATAGGCAAGAGGCAGTAGATGGTGTCGAGTACAGTATATACATATGAGATGAGTAATGTAGGATATGTAAACAAAGTGGCATAGTTTAAAGTGGCTAGTGATACATGTATTACATAAAGATGCAGTAGATGATATAAAGTACAGTATATACATATACATATGAGATGAGTAATGTAGGGTATGTAAACATTATATTAAGTAGCATTGTTTAAAGTGGCTAGTGATATATTTTACATCAATTTCCATCAATTCCCATTATTGAAGTGGCTGGAGTTGAGTCAGTGTGTTGGCAGCAGCCACTCAATGTTAGTGGTGGCTGTTTAACAGTCTGATGGCCTTGAGATAGAAGCTGTTTTTCAGTCTCTCTGTCCCTGCTTTGATGCACCTGTACTGACCTCGCCTTCTGGATGATAGCGGGGAGAACAAGCAGTGGCTCGGGTGGTTGTTGTCCTTGATTATCTTTATGCCCTTCCTGTGACATCGGGTGGTGTAGGTGTCCTGGAGGGCAGGTAGTTTGCCCCCGGTGATGCGTTGTGCACCGTTGTGCACCGATGTGGAACCATGTTTGCTGTAGAAACATGTCTGATGTGGAACCATGTCTGATGTGGAACCATGTCTGATGTGGAACCATGTCTGATGTGGAACCATGTCTGATGTGGAACCATGTCTGATGTGGAACCATGTCTGATGTGGAACCATGTTTGCTGTAGAAACATGTCTGATGTGGAACCATGTCTGATGTGGAACCATGTCTGATGTGGAACCATGTCTGATGTGGAACCATGTCTGATGTGGAACCATGTCTGATGTGGAACCATGTTTGCTGTAGAAACATGTCTGATGTGGAACCATGTCTGATGTGGAACCATGTCTGATGTGGAACCATGTCTGATGTGGAACCATGTCTGATGTGGAACCATGTTTGATGTGGAACCATGTCTGATGTGGAACCATGTCTGATGTGGAACCATGTCTGATGTGGAACCATGTCTGATGTGGAACCATGTCTGATGTGGAACCATGTCTGATGTGGAACCATGTCTTTATTTCTGTATTTATTTTTACCACGTTTGTATTTGTTTTGTCATTTTTGGGTTGGGAGGTTTACAGATATAATATCAGAGAAATTATCATATTGATCATCCCCCCCAGACCCCAGACCTTCCACCCAGAAACCATGTTTTCCACCCTTTTCCACTCCGCCTAGCAACACAGGTTGGTTGTCATCCCAACACCTACCACTTAACCAATAAGCACTAAGCATTAAGCACTACTACTACTACAACAGATCCCATGTCTAATGCCAATCCAATGCCCAGCCATGCAACTAGACATTATCTTCGACATTTGCAACATTGTCGCAACATTGAAATTCGATCTCCATTGTGTCCCACAATAATGAATGTGTCGGGCCGAGACAGACAGGCAGTTTTTCTCAGTCAGTCGAAATCATGAATCAGCAACATTTTTATGATGAAATGCAGCTAGTCTTTCCAGCTTCAGTTTGAAGTGATTGTGTTAGATGTGTAGTTGGCTAGCTAGCAAGGGGGAAGAGCCTCCATAGCAACCATTTCTGTTTTCCATTGCGACTTGCAAAGTTCTGGATCTATCAACCAAAGCGTGGGTAGTTTTGCTTTAAATGGCAGTCAATAAGAATAGAACTAACGACCACAGAATGCCTAAAGTTGCACTTGACAACCAGTGTTAGTGAATGCAGCATCACGATTTGTTGAACAATTGATGATTTGGGAAAGAATCTTTCTTTTTAATGCTGGTAACCCATTGTATAAAAGCAATAATACACCCGAGTCCATGTGTTATGACAGTTTTAACAACACATGGCCTCTCGTATTGTTGCTTAAAAAGTAAATGTATCCACTGGAAAATTGCCATCTCAGAGCCAACATATTATTTTGTGGCAGTGCTGCTTGCCAGCAGTAATTGTCTCTGATTGATTGAGAGATTCAGGGAGCTATCATCGTTAAGTAACATAGTAGATGCAACGCATTGAATATTTATATTAATGCACTTCAAAATGAATTTTGTAACTTTATCCCAAAAGCATTAGACTGAAGGGCACTCCCACATCATATAAAAGGAATGTTCCTACCTGATTTAGGGGATCAGGGCCTAAAATGTACTTTTTGGTCCCCCAGAACACTGTGGCAGGTACATTTAAAAATCTACCACACACTCAGATTTTTTACCATGTAATTATACATTTTTTTTGCTAAAATTACACCAACAAAACGCAAGAAAAAGAGATGAGCATGCTTTGTAATGTTTATAAAACGATACATTTATTACTAGTAAGAAGAATTGTGGTATATTGTTTAATTCATTTTGAACCAAAATATCTCAGATGAGACAAAAAATGTCACCTGCCCCTTTAAGTGCGGGACGTTGCGGTCGTAACGCGACTCAAGTCATGTTTGGTGCCTGTGATATTGAGTCTGACTAATAGAAGCGTTGTCTTCTCTTCCCTAGCAGTTGAAACTCAAATATTGAAAAACAAACTAGCTTTTGGACAAAATAATGTAAATAGCCAAGAAACATAAGGACAAAGTCTCACTTCAGCAGACTTTCGTTTCAAGTAAATTAGTTTACATTGTTTAAGGGATATATCATTGAAGACCACCTCTTCCAGGTCAATAGGAGACAAATAATGTATCTATATACTCAGCCAGGGGACGGAAGAATCATGTGTAAACCAATTTAGGATGGGATGCAGCGCTAGTGCCTGGAAATACAATTTAAAGTTTAGTACGGATAGTCCTCCTACGTCTTTCCCTCTTTGTAATTGTGTCATTTTTTATCTGGGAGTGCTTACCTTGCCACATACAGTTGAAGTGGGTAGTTTACATACACTTAGGTTGGAGTCATTAAAACTCGTTTTTAAACCACTCCACAAATTTCCTGTTAACAAACTATAGGTTTGGCAAGTCGGTTAGGACATCTACTTTGTGCATGACACAAGTAATTTTTCCAACATTTGTTTACAGACAGATTATTTCACTTATAATTCACTGAATCACAATTCCAGTGGGTCAGAAGTTTACATACACTAAGTTGACTGTGCCTTTAAACAGCTTTGACAATTCCAGAACATTATGTCATGGCTTTAGAACCTTCTGATAGGCTAATTGACATCATTTGAGTCAATTGGAGGTGTACCTGTGGATGCATTTCAAGGCCTACCTTCAAACTCAGTGCCTCTTTGCTTGACATAATGGGAAAATCAAAAGAAATAAGCCAAAACCTCAGAAAAAAATTGTAGACCTCCACAAGTCTGGTTCATCAATGGAAGCAATTTACAAACGCCTGAAGGTACCATGTTCATCTGTACAAACAATAGTACGCAAGTATAAACACCAAGGAAGAAGCCACTGCTCCAAAACCGCCATTAAAATGCCAGACTACGGTTTTCAACTGCACATGGGGACAAAGATCGTACTTTTGGGAGAAATGTCCTCTGGTCTGATGAAACAAAAATAGAACTGTTTGGCCATAATGACCATTGTTATGTTTGGAGGAAAAAGGGGGAGCTTACAAGCCGAAGAACACCATCCCAACCGTGAAGCACGGGGGTGGCAGCATCATGTTGTGGGGGTGCTTTGCTGCAGGAGGGACTGGTGCACTTCACAAAATAGATGGCATCATGAGGATGGATTATTATGTGGATATATTGAAGCAACATCTCAAGACATCAGTCAGGAAGTTAAAGCTTGGTCGCAAATGGGTCTTCCAAATGGACAATGACCCCAAGCATACTTCCAAAATGTGGCAAAATGGCTTAAGGACAACAAAGTCAAGGTATTGGAGTGGCCATCACAAAGCCCTGACCTCAATCCTATAGAAAATTTGTGGGCATTACAAAAAAATTAAATTAGATCAAATAAGCCCCACGTATCAAAATAAAAGTACATTTTTATCTTGACTAAATTTGATACTTTCTCATTGTCCCCCATACAAAAACTTCACACTTGCTTAATAATTAAGTATCTTCTTAAAGTGGACAGATTTTGGGCAGAGTAAACACTCTCGCTTCGCCTCTTCCTCTCTGTCCTGGGAGAAGCGCGTGTCTTATGTGAGAGTGTGCAGGCCACGTTTTCCCGGAAAATTGTACCATACGACTGTAATTCCAATCTTGAAAGCATTATATTCTGTTATCCTTGCCACTTTATTATGGCTTTTTAGAGCTGTTTCAAATAGCAATTGTTACATACTGTACCTTTAAACAAAAAAAAAGTTTACTTGACTTGGTTACTTTTCTCTAGGCCCATGCCTCAGCTTTATACCAAATTTTGCCTGACTGAAAAAAAAGAGCTAACCAAACAGGCTAAACAAATGTAAAATAATAAGTTTAACAAAATAAATACATTTGCCCAATTCAAAATAATAGGTTTAAGGTGTTGAGTGGATTCTGTACACAAGTCAAAGGCAAACAACCAAAACACATATTTAACATTTTTATTAGGTGTCATCATTATTAATACATTTCAACATTATTATTTACAATTCTGTGAGTGGTAAATGAGAATATTACAGAGAATATATCTGCAACTTTAAGGAAAATATCTGAGAGATTTTAATGGGCTGACACACTAGAAGGCTGAACCTTCCAAGTGACTGGTAAGCAGAACTATATAAACATTACTAATGGTAATGTATATACACTGAGTGTACAAAACATTAGGAACACCTTCCTACTATTGAATTGCACCCCTTTTTCCCTCAGAACAGCCTCAATTTGTCGGGGCATAGACTCTACAAGGTTGTTGAAAGCGTTCCACAGGGATGCTGGCCCATGTTGACTCCAATGCTTCTCACATTTGTGTCAAGTTGGTTGGATGTCCTTTGGGTGGTGGACCATCCTTGACACACACGGGAAACTGTTGAGCTTGAAAAACCCAGCAACGTTGCAGTTCTTGACATACTCAAACTGGTGCGCCTGGAACCTACTACCATACCCCATTCAAAGGCACTTAAATATTTTGTCATGTCCATTCACCCTCTGAATGGCACACACACACAATCCATGTCTCAATTGTCTCAAGCCTTAAAAATCCTTATTTAACCTGTCTCCTCACCTTCATCTACGCTGATTGAAGTGGATTTAACAGGTGACATCGATAAGGGACTATAGCTTTCACCTGGATTCACCTGTTATGAAAATAACAGGTGTTCCTAATCTGTTTCCAGTAGTTGTTAACCATTTAGTAAGTAAGCATTTCACGGTGTGACAAATACATTTGATTTGATTAATTTGAAGATGTTTAGGAGCATGTTGGTCTGTGCATTGACGCGCCGGTTACGTCTGCCGGATGAGAGCATGGAGAACAGTCCATGTCTCTGGAGGCTGGAGTCTTTGGTAATTTTTCTGGCCTTTCTCAGACATCGCCTGGCATGTACTTCCTGGATGGCTGGGAGTTCACCCCTAGTGATGCGCTTGGCCGTCCGTACCTATATACTGTAGAGCCTTCTGGTCGAGGGCGGGACAGTTGCCATACCAGACGGTGCTGCAACCAGTCAGAATCCTCTCGTTGGTGCAGCTGTAAAAGTTCCTGAGGATCTGAGGAGCCATGTCAAATCGTTTCAGCCTCCAGAGGGAGAAGAGACACTGCATGAGCCATCACCATATTAGACAATTCTACCACACAACCGAACCTCAACTCTTACTCTATATTGTTTGTGTGTGCGTGTGTCTGTGAGTGAGAGAAGGGGGGTCCTCACCTGTCTGTTGGTTGTGAGGCAGTATCAGTGCAGGGTAATTAAATGCCCTATCCATCCCATCTGCTTTTACTTCATCAAACATGAGATGGAGAGAAAATAATTAAAAGATGAAAAATTGGATGGAGGAGATAACCCAGTCCTTATTTATGGTAATGAAACTGCCATGCATGCATTCAACACACACACACACACACACACACACACACACACACACACACACACACACACACACAGTACCCCCAAACTCCAACCAACTCACTGCTTACATCTCAGTCCTAGCTCACTCTACAACCCCTGTGCCACATAGCCCACCTTCAAACCTTCAGCTAGCGTCCATCCCACAACCACACTGTAAACCCCAAAGCCTTCAAACCTTCAGCTAGCGTCCATCCCACAACACCACTGTAAACCCCAAAGCCTTCAAACCGTCAGCTAGCGTCCATCCCACAACCACACTGTAAACCCCAAAGCCTTCAAACCTTCAGCTAGCGTCCATCCCACAACCACACTGTAAACCCCAAGGCCTTCAAACCTTCAGCTAGCGTCCATCCCACAACCACACTGTAAACCCCAAAGCCTTCAAACCTTCAGCTAGCGTCCATCCCACAACCACACTGTAAACCCCAAAGCCTTCAAACCTTCAGCTAGCGTCCATCCCACAACCACACTGTAAACCCCAAAGCCTTCAAACCTTCAGCTAGCGTCCATCCCACAACCACACTGTAAACCCCAAAGCCTTCAAACCGTCAGCTAGCGTCCATCCCACAACCACACTGTAAACCCCAAAGCCTTCAAACCTTCAGCTAGCGTCCATCCCACAACCACACTGTAAACCCCAAGGCCTTCAAACCTTCAGCTAGCGTCCATCCCACAACCACACTGTAAACCCCAAAGCCTTCAAACCTTCAGCTAGCGTCCATCCCACAACACCACTGTAAACCCCAAAGCCTTCAAACCGTCAGCTAGCGTCCATCCCACAACCACACTGTAAACCCCAAAGCCTTCAAACCTTCAGCTAGCGTCCATCCCACAACAACACTGTAAACCCCAAAGCCTTCAAACCTTCAGCTAGCGTCCATCCCACAACCACACTGTAAACCCCAAAGCCTTCAAACCTTCAGCAAGCGCCCATCCCACAACCATTATGTGGAACAATTTGAAATTGTGGTTTTTACATTGGATAAAAGCAGAGACACGGAGCTACAAAATGGTATATCATACACTGCATTTGAGGAACAATGGGAAAGTCATTCTGCTTTGAAAGTTGATAAACTTGTAACCTCACTTTTGAGAAAATGGCCTTGGAATGTTTTGGTACCAACTGAAGAGCTATTCTTTGTCTACACCCATTCAGCATCGTTCACACCCGCTGAAGCTTTTGACGACCCAGCACACACTGGACGCTCTGGCCGATAATTAGGGTTGATCCGAGCGTTCTGACCTCACAACGGCAGTCAAGCACCCAAGCTAATTGGCTAAAATTGGCTAACTTGCTAGCTACTTCCAGACACAAATGAGAGAACACCCCACTCTGACTATTTTACTCGCCCTAGCAGAGCTGATTAGGCTGTTTTCATGTTATCCAGAGCATTGGTGACTATAACTGTGATGCTGGCTTTTTTGCTGACGTTTACTGACACCGGCCATATTCAAACGGGTGTTGAGCGTTCGTAAATTAATCAGCTATACTGCACTCTGGCACACTCAGACGAGAGTGCTCTGAAATCGGAGTAGATGGCCAGACTGAATTTACGAACACACCCGAAATGGTTACTTGCGTAGTGGAGTCTTTTGTTAAGACATGTAGCTAGCTAGCTAGGTAAACAATGAACCATAATCGCAACTCATTACATTACTACCCTGCATGAATCTACAGGTAGCTAACCAACCAGGTTCAATGTTAGCTAGCTAACATTAGGCTATAACTAGCCAAGCAGATGGCTCTGAGATACGAATAATAAGATCATACACGTAACGTTAGCTAACAAGCCAGGCAGCTAACGTTAGCTAGCTAGCTAACAGTACACATTAACTTGAAATGAAAATGAGTTTGTCAAAATTAGAAATGTGTAATATCTGAAACTGTAGCTAGCTAGACTATCTTACCCGTGTGCAGCATGTTTGGACATTTCTCCCTGGCACGGATGCTATGGTTGACCTTTATTTGATCCGGAGACAGGTGTTTTCTCTATCTCCTTAGCTATCACACTCCAATTCCACTGATTTCAAAACTCGGCCCTCCAGAAAGTGGAGAACAACACGCAATATATATTTTTTTAAAGCCGCATTTAAAAGTTTTACCTACACATAGTAACCAGCTCAAATAGACAGAAGCGTGCTATATGGCAGATCAATCTGAACGCATCTCTCGGCATGTCCAGCCCACTCATTATCTCAGATAATCATGGGTAGCGGGAAGGTTGCCTCTTTTTCTGTGGCTAAACCAACTAGGCTCGTAATTTAACAATTTTATCCATATTTACCGATGGCATACAAGTTTCTTATTGGCATTTCTGCCAAAAAATGCATTTTGATTTTCTCATGTGAAGTAGTGACCTGCGACATATGCCTAGTTTCCTGAAATGGGTCTCTGCAGCACTCCACCAATCAGGCCTTTATGGTAGAGTGGCCAAACGGAAGCCACTCCTCAGTAAAAGGCACATGACAGCCCGCTTGGAGTTTGCCAAAAAGCACCTAAAGGATTCTCAGACCATGAGAAACAAGATTCTCTGGTCTGATGAAACCAAGATTGAACACTTTGGCCTGAATGCCAAGCGACACGTCTGGAGGAAACCAGGCACCATCCCTATGGGGAAGCATAGTGTGGGCAGCATCATGCTGTGGGGATGTTTTTTGCGGCAGGGACTGGGAGACTAGTCATGATCGAGGGAAAGATGAACAGAGCAAGGTACAGAGAGATCCTGGATGAAAACCTGCTCCAGAGCCCTCAGGGCCTCAGATTGGGGGTGAAGGTTCATCTACCAAAAGGACAACGACCCTAAGCACACAGCCAAGACAACGCAGGAGTAGCTTCGGGACAAGTCTCTGAATGTCCTTGAGTGGCCCAGCCAGAGCTCGGACTTGAACCCATCGAACATCTCTGGAGAGACCTGAAAATAGCTGTGCAGCTGTGCAGAGTTTGAGAAGATCTGCAGAGAAGAATGGGAGAAACTCCCCAAATACAGGTATGCGAAGCTTGTAGTGTCATACCCAAGAAGACTTGAGGCTGTAATCGCTGCCAAAGGAGTATTGAGTAAGGGTCTGAATACTTACATAGATGTGATATTTCAGTTGTTTTTGCTGTTTTTGCTTTGTCGTTATGGGGTATTGTGTGTAGATTGATGAGGGGAAAAAACAATTACATCAATTTTAGAATAAGGCTGAAATGTTACAAAATGTGGAAACAATCAATGGGTCTGAATACTTTCCTGAATGCACTATAGTATAACGGGTTTCCTAAAAAGTTTTGAATAATGGCAGCGCATTGGGGTTTGCAGTGCATCATCATCACATACAACCATAAAACTGAGCTCTCTAGAGAGCACTCAACTGCTTCACAGCACTCACTATGTCTGTAGCTTGGTCTATTCTCTTACCCCTCCCCTGATGGAACTCATAGTGCTACTGTAGCTGCTTCATTTTGGTCAGATACCTAAAAATTGTTATAGGTATTTAGTGCCCTGTAGGAAACTGAAAACGCTAAAAGAACAGAAAGTAAAAAGACTACTAGTGCAGAGTGATGTTGACTTGCGGCATGTGTGTGTTTCTGTGTGTGTGAGCTTAATGTCAGACAGGCAGTTGGCAGGCCGTGCAATAACAGGCTCCTGTTCGAGTCTTGCTGACTCATGCCATTTTAAGTAAACAGCCAGCATAGACCAGGGCCTTGTCCACACACACACACACACATACACACACACACATACACACACACACACACACACACACACACACACACACACACACACACACACACACACACACACACACACACACCCCCCCCCCACACACACACACACACACACACACCCCCCCCCCCCCTGGTCTAAACAGCCTCTCTGGTTTCTGCCAGTCCTCCAGTTGGGTCTCACACACAGAATCCTGTCCATTTCATAGTTCATTTTATCTTGATTTAGAGATATATGCTGCCATTTAAAATCGTCAATATAAAGACTTGAGTTTAGCCAATCGGTGAGGAAACGCATCATAAATGAGAAATTAACATGAAGGTCAAATGAGACATTTAGCATTGTAAGAGATCACAGAGACCAAGACATGCTGAAAACAGCTCCTGGTCTGTGAGTGAAAAAGATCCTCTAGAAAAACAACAGCTCCATCCCCTATCCTTTGTAGATAGAAAAAAAACTAGAGAGGAGGGGGTTAGGGGATGAGCAGCCTGGTCTCATAGATGAGACAAACGTAGTTAATCAAATTACTATAATACAGTATGTTACGTTTGGTATAGTTACATAGGACAGAATGTAACTTAAAAGCAAAGGAGGGTGGTTGGTTGAGGTAAATGGGTAGGCGTATAACAAGAACGTGTTTGAATCTCATCACGGACAACCTTAGCATTTTAGCTAATTAGCAACTTGTGACTACTTACTACTTTTTAGCTTCACCCACACAGCCAGACTAATGCTAGCACAGTGAGGAGCTCATATCACACAGTCTTCTGCTGCCAATCTATACCAGATAATCATTTTACTGGTGAAGAGATCATTAAGAGGCTTTTATATCACTTTCAGAAGTTTAGAATGGTATTTTTCAAACTTCCTTTACAATTGCTAAGAGATTAAAGGAAATATGATTATAGATTGAGACATTTACATATCTTGGATTATTCTCTGGAAAGATGTTACATTTATTTGCTATTCCATTTTATATTCACTATTCCATGTAATCATTATTAGTCACATGACAGAACAGAGTAGCCTATAAATAAACCCCTCATATGAAAAGCATGCTAGCTAACCCTTTCCCTAACCTTAACCCTTTAATCTAACTCCTAACCCTAACCTTAACTCTAACCTTAAACCCTAAATCAAACTCCTACTCTAGCTAATGTTAGCCGCCTAGCTAATGTTAGCCACCAAGCTAACGTTAGCATTAGCCACTTGGAATTCATAGACATAGACCAGAGAAGAGAAAGGGAGCAGAGAGATGAGACAGGGACCAAAGGATAGAGAGAGAATAACAAGTTGAGGAGTGTGGAGTGGGGAAGGCAAAAGCAAGAGCACACAATGAGAACCCAGACCAGAGGGAGCCCTTAGGGAGTGCACAGGAAGAGGCACCTCGTCCGTACAAACCAACATTTCCTGCCATTAGTGTGTGAGCATGTGTGTGTGCATGTGTGATCTCTGGCCAAGTGTGTGAGCGTGTGATGGCAGCCGCTCAAACGGATCCAGTCCATTTGACCTGGACACACAACATACACCCCAGGGAGAGAGAGGGAGAGAGGGGGAGTGGAGGGGGTGTAAAAGAGGTGAGGAGAAGATGGGGGAGAAAGGGGGCAGTGAGGATGGGGGAGGGAGAGAAGTGAGCCCTGTCCTGTTTGGGTCATAACACACTGATCACCGTGTTAACGTCAGAACCCTGTTCCGTAGCGACTGTTGCTCTTGCGTTGTTGCCCACCTGCTGTCACACGTCCAGTTCAGCAAGGCATAAATATTTCTAACATCTAAACGTCTAAAAGGCCAAAATCACGACACTGTTTTCATTACTTCTGTCTCTCATTTTTAAACCACAATGAAATAGAAACATCCATTTAATCTCTTCTTGTTGAAAGTTTATATTCATAGCTTTCTGTAAAGCTCAGAACTTTAATCATTTATTTAATTCACGCTTCGCTCCTTACTGTAAAAGAAGGAAAAATAACAGTCCTGAAACATAAAGCCTACTGTCCAACAGTTCCACACTACATGTACTTTATATTAAAGAATGACTTAAATGTTCCAGACTACATGTACTTTATATTAAAGAAGGACTTAAATGTTCCAGACTACATGTACTTTATATTAAAGAAGGATTTAAATGTTCCAGACTACATGTACTTTATATTAAAGAAGGACTTAAATGTTCCAGACTACATGTACTTTATATTAAAGAAGGACTTAAATGTTCCAGACTACATGTACTTTATATTAAAGAAGGATTTAAATGTTCCAGACTACATGTACTTTACATTAAAGAAGGACTTAAATGTTCCAGACTACATGTACTTTATATTAAAGAATGACTTAAATGTTCCAGACTACATGTACTTTACATTAAAGAAGGACTTAAATGTTCCAGACTACATGTACTTTATATTAAAGAATGACTTAAATGTTCCAGACTACATGTACTTTATATTAAAGAAGGACTTAAATGTTCCAGACTACATGTACTTTACATTAAAGAATGACTTAAATGTTCCAGACTACATGTACTTTATATTAAAGAAGGACTTAAATGTTCCAGACTACATGTACTTTATATTAAAGAAGGATTTAAATGTTCCAGACTACATGTACTTTATATTAAAGAAGGACTTAAATGTTCCAGACTACATGTACTTTATATTAAAGAAGGACTTAAATGTTCCAGACTACATGTACTTTATATTAAAGAAGGACTTAAATGTTCCAGACTACATGTACTTTATATTAAAGAAGGACTTAAATGTTCCAGACTACATGTACTTTATATTAAAGAATGACTTAAATGTTCCATACTACATGTACTTTATATTAAAGAATGACTTAAATGTTCCAGACTACATGTACTTTATATTAAAGAATGACTTAAATGTTCCAGACTACATGTACTTTATATTAAAGAATGACTTAAATGTTCCAGAATACATGTACTTTATATTAAAGAATGACTTAAATGTTCCATAAATCTTTATCGTGGTATGTTACAGTCCTGTGTAACAGAACAGAGAAGGGAACAAAATGGTGGTGCATGGCTACACATGTTCTTGAGAACTGGGATTTTCCCAAATCCTGTTCTCCTCACACCTGTGCATGTGGCTAGAACTAAAACGCGGTTAGATTTTATTGCAAAGTGTGCATACTTCGAAATCCATGCCAATGTAGTGATTTCTAAACATTGAACTTAACATGAATTTCCTCTATTGGATTGCCTACCTATGGTTCCTTGTAGCTTTTCAGCTGAATGGCAAAGATGGCACACTAAATGTGTATATTTTGGGCCAATGGAGGTGCTTACTGTCTGTGATTATGTTAAGACTCACATACAGAACATCAACACCTGGTTGTGCCACCTGTCTTTATATCTGTTCCACAGCTCCCTTTCCTCTGTGCTGCCTAGCCAGTGGGCGGAGGAGGAGGAAATGGCTGACTGGCCAGAGCTGTGCTCCAGAGCAGAATATCATTACACTATTACACTGTATTATATATGATATTCAGTTATATAGGGCGCCAGTGAAACCCATCACATTGTAAAGTGGAGGAAAAGTCCCCTCAGTGACAGGGTCTGGGTAAGAAGGTTTGCGGGTGTGCAGCCAGCGTGGGTGGTGGGGTGGTTATGGAAGCCTCTGCTTAGGGACACACAGACTAATGCTGGCCACTCCTGCTTAAGAAGGTCAGCCATATTTCTGTGTGGCCGTCCTCTATATCAAATCAAATCAAATTTATTTATATAGCCCTTCGTACATCAGCTGATATCTCAAAGTGCTGTACAGAAACCCAGCCTAAAACCCCAAACAGCAAGCAATGCAGGTGTTGAAGCATGTTGGCTAGGAAAAACTCCATAGAAAGGCCAAAACCTAGGAAGAAACCTAGAGAGGAACCAGGCTCTGAGGGGTGGCCAGTCCTCTTCTGGCTGTGCCGGGTGGAGATTATAACAGAACATGGCCACGATGTTCAAATGTTCATAAATGACCAGCATGGTCAAATAATAGGTCTGGGACAGGTAGCACGTCCGGTGAACAGCTCAGGGTTCCATAGCCGCAGGTAGAACAGTTGAAACTGGAGCAGCAGCACGGCCAGGTGGACTGGGGACAGCAGGGTCATCATGCCAAATAGTCCTGAGGCATGGTCCTAGGGCTCAGTTCCTCCGAGAGAGAGAAAGAAAGAGAGAAAGAGAGAATTAGAGAGAGCATACTTAAATTCACACAGGACACCGGATATGACAGGAGAAGTACACCAGATATAACAAACTGACCCTAGCCCCCCGACACATAAACTACTTCAGCATAAATACTGGAGGCTGAGACAGGAGGGGTCAGGAGACACTGTGGCCCCATCCGATGATACCCCCAGACAGGGCCAAACAGAAAGGATATAACCCCACCCACTTTGCCAAAGCACAGCCCCCACACAACTAGAGGGATATCTTCAACCACCAACTTACCATCCTGAGACAAGGCCGAGTATAGCCCACAAAGATCTCCACCACGGCACAACCCAAGGGCACAACCCCATAGCACAACACCGCCATTTTGTGAATTACTGCACATATCCAGCCAGGAAGCATCTTCATAAAATATACAGTGCCTTGCGAAAGTATTCGGCCCCCTTGAACTTTGCGACCTTTTGCCACATTTCAGGCTTCAAACATAAAGATATAAAAGTGTATTTGTTTGTGAAGAATCAACATCAAGTGGGACACAATCATGAAGTGGAATGACATTTATTGGATATTTCAAACTTTTTTAACAAATCAAAAACTGAAAAATTGGGCGTGCAAAATTATTCAGCCCCTTTACTTTCAGTGCAGCAAACTCTCTCCAGAATTTCAGTGAGGATCTCTGAATGATCCAATGTTGACCTAAATGACTAATGATGATAAATACAATCCACCTGTGTGTAATCAATGCTCCGTATAAATGCACCTGCACTGTGATAGTCTCAGAGGTCCGTTAAAAGCGCAGAGAGCATCATGAAGAACAAGGAACACACCAGGCAGGTCCGAGATACTGTTGTGAAGAAGTTTAAAGCCGGATTTGGATACAAAAAGATTTCCCAAGCTTTAAACATCCCAAGGAGCACTGTGCAAGCGATAATATTGAAATGGAAGGAGTATCAGACCACTGCAAATCTACCAAGACCTGGCCGTCCCTCTAAACTTTCAGCTCATACAAGGAGAAGACTGATCAGAGATGCAGCCAAGAGGCCCATGATCACTCTGGATGAACTGCAGAGATCTACAGCTGAGGTGGGAGACTCTGTCCATAGGACAACAATCAGTCGTATATTGCACAAATCTGGCCTTTATGGAAGAGTGGCAAGAAGAAAGCCATTTCTTAAAGATATCCATAAAAAGTGTCGTTTAAAGTTTGCCACAAGCCACCTGGGAGACACACCAAACATGTGGAAGAAGGTGCTCTGGTCAGATGAAACCAAAATGGAACTTTTTGGCAACAATGCAAAACGTTATGTTTGGCGTAAAAGCAACACAGCTCATCACCCTGAACACACCATCCCCACTGTCAAACATGGTGGAGGCAGCATCATGGTTTGGGCCTGCTTTTCTTCAGCAGGGACAGGGAAGATGGTTAAAATTGATGGGAAGATGGATGGAGCCAAATACAGGACCATTCTGGAAGAAAACCTGATGGAGTCTGCAAAAGACCTGAGACTGGGACGGAGATTTGTCTTCCAACAAGACAATGATCCAAAACATAAAGCAAAATCTACAATGGAATGGTTCAAAAATAAACATATCCAGGTGTTAGAATGGCCAAGTCAAAGTCCAGACCTGAATCCAATCGAGAATCTGTGGAAAGAACTGAAAACTGCTGTTCACAAATGCTCTCCATCCAACCTCACTGAGCTCGAGCTGTTTTGCAAGGAGGAATGGGAAAAAATTTCAGTCTCTCGATGTGCAAACCTGATAGAGACATACCCCAAGCGACTTACAGCTGTAATCGCAGCAAAAGGTGGCGCTACAAAGTATTAACTTAAGGGGGCTGAATAATTTTGCACGCCCAATTTTTCAGTTTTTGATTTGTTAAAAAAAGTTTGAAATATCCAATAAATGTCGTTCCACTTCATGATTGTGTCCCACTTGTTGTTGATTCTTCACAAAAAAATACAGTTTTACATCTTTATGTTTGAAGCCTGAAATGTGGCAAAAGGTCGTAAAGTTCAAGGGGGCCGAATACTTTCGCAAGGTACTGTATATGGATGGTTTTGAATAGGAATATTTTCTTTTGGCTTGCTATTTGGAAAATACTGTAAGAAAGTGGTACTTTTCCATTGGCTCTATGAAGCCAGACCTGTCCTCCACAATCAGAATGATATAGACTGGAGACATCTTTACGACCAATCTTTACCTGTCAGATGGGAATGAGCCTTTTCTCAAATCTCTTGTCTGTCTCCCCCTCAACTCTCTCTCCATTATCTCCCTCTCTTTCTCACTCTCTCTCCATCTCTCTCGCTCTCTCTCGTGCATACACACATACACTTTTACTCTCTCTCTCAATTTTCTCCATCTCTCTCTCAGTCGTAGTGTTTTAGGTGTGAGAGTGAGATAACACACAACTCGTCTGCTCTGCCGACAGTTCCTAATGATCTCCTCTCACACTCAGAGCTCTGACTCAAATGGCCTCAGAGATAGAATGAGTAGAACAGACAGTCCATCAGTCTACAGAGAGTTGCTTTGAATGGGTATGTTGATTCTACTCGTTTTGATTCTCTGCTTCACCCACACAGCCAGACTAATGCTCGCACAGTGAGGAGCCCATATCACACAGTCTTCTGCTGCCAATCTACACCAGAGAATCATTTGACCGGTGAAGAGATCATTAAGAGGCTTTTATGTCACTTTCAGAAGTTTAGAATGGCTATTTTTCAAACTGTCTTTACAATTTCTAAGAGATTAAAGGAAGCATGATTACAGATTTAGAAATTGACATATCTTGGATTATTCTCTGGAAAGATGTTACATTTTATTCACTATTTCATTTTTATTCTATATTCAGTTTATTCATTATTAGTCTCATGACAGAACAGAGTAGCCTATAAAGGAAACCCCTTCATATGAAAAGCATGAAACCATTTCCTTTCATCAGTTCATAGAATTGCATGTTCCAAGGTCAACGTGAAAAGTTACAGCTTTCAACAAATCCAATTGCAGAACTTCTAATGATGTTCTACTATTCACACTCTGATTGTCATTACTATTCACACTCTGATTGTCATTACTATTCACACTCTGATTGTCATTACTATTCACACTCTGATTGTCATTACTATTCACACTGATTGTCATTACTATTCACACTCTGATTGTCATTACTATTCACACTCTGATTGTCATTACTATTCACACTCTGATTGTCATTACTATTCACACTCTGATTGTCATTACTATTCACACTCTGATTGTCATTACTATTCACACTCTGATTGTCATTACTATTCACACTCTGATTGTCATTACTATTCACACTCTTATTGTCATTACTATTCACACTCGATTGTCATTACTATTCACACTCTGATTGTCATGGCCTGAGGCAAAGAAAGCAGCCCAAGACTGGCAATGGTGGAGAACTTTAGTACAGGTCCTATGGTCAAATGTTCTATATGATTTCAGAAGCTACATGTTCTGGCTAGTTCTCCCAGCTAAAATAGTAATATCCTAAAGACACAGTGAGTATAACAGTGCTGGTGTCAGCTAGCTGTTTCAAGGATGGGGGCATCACTGAGGCCTGGTGACCACTGCAGCTCAACACAGGTACACTACAGTACCCCTCTGCTTCTAATGAGAGAGTGTGTGTGTGTGTAAGCGCAGACACTTGAAGTACCACACACACACACACACACTGGCACATGTGCACACACACACAGGCCTACATCTCCCCTGCCCCCTACCATGCCCCCACCACCCTTGCCTCCAGTCCTCAGTTCAGCCTGAGTGCCTCAGTGACATGGTGTGCGTGTGTGTGTGCGCGTGCGTGCCTGCGTGCGTGCGTTCGTGCATGTGCGTGTGTGTGTTACAGAGCGATCCCTCTGTCTCGCTGACCCCAGTGGAGAAAGGAAAGGATGAGAAAGGCAATTAAAGGAGATATGTCTTGTGCGTCTCCAGGAGGGCCTCTGACCATTAACCTTTCTGGAGAAAGAGAGAGAGAGAGCAAACCTAACGATGGAGACAATCCGTTTAGACTAAAGCGCTCCCTCGTTTTTACAGAGCTAATTTCCTGCTTTTTTAAACCCTTCCAATCGCAATTGTAACTTTGTGTAGACGGTTCATTTAATAGTAAGTTGAGCCCAGATGTATTTGTGTGTCCAAAGACCTGTACACATCAAGCCACTGTTACTCTGATACAACCATTTGGCAGTATTGTAGGAAAGAAAATATTGTGTCATACTGTCAGAGATACATGCATGTCTGAGAGTCCTAAACAATTGAGTCTCTGATAGCCATGTGTTCCAGGTGTGTTTTGGGCCTAGAGGGGAGTGTGTAGGGAGAGTGTAGTGTGTAGGGGTAGTGTAGTGTGTAGAGGAGTGTGTAGGGGTAGTGTGTAGAGGAGTGTGTAGGGGTAGTGTGTAGAGGAGTGTGTAGGGGTAGTGTAGTGTGTAGAGGAGTGTGTAGGGGATGTGTAGTGTGTAGGGGAGTGTAGTGTGTAGAGGAGTGTGTAGGGGTAGTGTGTAGAGGAGTGTGTAGGGGTAGTGTGTAGAGGAGTGTGTAGGGGTAGTGTAGTGTGTAGAGGAGTGTGTAGGGGATGTGTAGTGTTTAGGGGAGTGTAGTGTGTAGAGGAGTGTGTAGGGGTAGTGTGTAGAGGAGTGTGTAGGGGTAGTGTGTAGAGGAGTGTGTAGGGGTAGTGTAGTGTGTAGAGGAGTGTGTAGGGGATGTGTAGTGTGTAGGGGAGTGTAGTGTGTAGAGGAGTGTGTAGGGGTAGTGTAGTGTGTAGAGGAGGTTGTAGGGGGAGTGTAGTGTGTAGGGGAGTGTGTAGGGGTAGTGTAGTGTAGTGTGTAGAGTTGTGTGTAGGGGTAGTGTAGTGTGTAGAGGAGGTTGTAGGGGGAGTGTAGTGTGTAGAGGAGTGTGTAGGGGGAGTGTAGTGTGTAGGGGGAGTGTAGTGTGTAGCGGAGGGTGAAGGGGTAGTGTAGTGTGTATGGGAGTGTGTAGGGGTAGTGTAGTGTGTATGGGGGAGTGTAGTGTGTAGGGGAGTGTTTAGGGATTATGTAGTGTGTAGGGGTAGTTTTTTGTGTAAGGGAATATGTAGGGGTAGTGTAGTGTGTAGGGGTAGTGTAGTGTGTAGGGGGAGTGTTGTGTGCAGGGGTAGTGTAGTGTGTAGGGGGGAGTGTAGGGGGAGTGTAGTGTGTATGGGAGTGTAGTGTGTAGGGGAGTGTGTAGGGATAGTGTAGTGTGTAGGGGAGTGTGTATGGGTAGTTTAGTGTGTAGGGGAGTGTGTAGGGGTAGTGTAGTGTGTATGGGGGAGTGTAGTGTGTAGGGGAGTGTGTAGGGATAGTGTAGTGTGTAGGGGAGTGTTTAGGGGTAGTGTAGTGTGTAGGGGAGTGTATAAGGGTAGTGTAGTGTGTAGGGGGGAGTGTTGTGTGTAGAGGAGTGTGTAGGGGTAGTGTAGTGTGTAAAGGGAGTGTAGTGTGTAGAGGAGTGTGTAGGGGGAGTGTAGTGTGTATGGGAGTGTAGTGTGTAGGGGAGTGTGTAGGGATAGTGAAGTGTGTAGGGGAGTGTGTATGGGTAGTGTAGTGTGTAGGGGAGTGTGTAGGGGTAGTGTAGTGTGTAGGGGGGAGTGTTGTGTGTAGGGGAGTGTTGTGTGTAGAGGAGTGTGTAGGGGTAGTGTAGTGTGTAAAGGGGTGTGTAGGGGGAGTGTAGTGTGTAGAGGAGTGTGTAGGGGGAGTGTAGTGTGTAGGGGAGTGTAGTGTGTAAAGGAGTGTGTAGGGGGAGAGTAGTGTCAAATCAAATCAAATCAAATTTATTTATATAGCCCTTCGTACATCAGCTGATATCTCAAAGTGCTGTACAGAAACCCAGCCTAAAACCCCAAACAGCAAGCAATGCAGGTGTAGAAGCACGGTGGCTAGGAAAAACTCCCTAGAAAGGCCAAAACCTAGGAAGAAACCTAGAGAGGAACCAGGCTATGTGGGGTGGCCAGTCCTCTTCTGGCTGTGCCGGGTGGAGATTATAACAGAACATGGCCAAGATGTTCAAATGTTCATAAATGACCAGCATGGTCGAATAATATTAAGGCAGAACAGTTGAAACTGGAGCAGCAGCACAGCCAGGTGGACTGGAGACAGCAAGGAGTCATCATGTCAGGTAGTCCTGGGGCATGGTTTTAGGGCTCAGGTCCTCCGAGAGAGAGAAAGAGAGAAGGAGAGAATTAGAGAACGCACACCTAGATTCACACAGGACACCGAATAGGACAGGAGAAGTACTCCAGATATAACAAACTGACCCTAGCCCCCCGACACATAAACTACTACTGCAGCATAAATACTGGAGGCTGAGACAGGAGGGGTCAGGAGACACTGTGGCCCATTCCGAGGACAGAGTGTACTGTGTAGGGGAGTGTAGTGTGTAGAGGAGTGTGTAGGGATACTGTAGTGTGTAGGGGAGTGTGTAGGGGGGAGTGTAGTGTGTAGGGGAGTGTAGTGTGTAGAGGAGTGTGTAGGGGGAGTGTAGTGTGTAGAGGAGTGTGTAGGGGGAGAGTAGTGTGTAGGGGAGTGTAGTGTGTAGGGGAGTGTGTAGGGGCAGTGTAGTGTGTAGAGGAGTGTATAGGTGTAGGGGAGTGGAGTGTGTAGAGGAGTGTGTAGGTGGGGTGTAGTGTGTAGGGGAATGTAGTGTAGTGTGCAGAGGAATGTGTAGGGGAAGTGTAGTGTGTAGGGGGGAGTGTTGTGTGTAGGGGTAGTGTATTGTGTAAGGGAGTGTGTAGGGGTAGTGTAGTGTGTAAGGGAGTATGTAGGGGTAGTGTAGTGTGTAGAGGAGTGTGTAGTGGTAGTGTGTAGAGGAGTGTGTAGGCGTAGTGTAGTGTGTAGAGGAGTGTGTAGGGGGAGTGTAGTGTGTAGGGGAGTGTAATGTGTAGGGGAGTGTGTAGGGGTAGTATAGTGTGTAAGGGAGTATGTAGGGGTAGTGTAGTGTGTAGAGGAGTGTGTAGTGGTAGTGTGTAGAGGAGTGTGTAGGCGTAGTGTAGTGTGTAGAGGAGTGTGTAGGGGGAGTGTAGTGTGTAGGGGAGTGTAATGTGTAGGGGAGTGTGTAGGGGTAGTGTAGTGTGTAAGGGAGTATGTAGGGGTAGTGTTGTGGTTAGGGGTAGTGTTGTGTGTAGGGGGGAGTGTTGTGTGTATGGGAGTGTAGTGTGTAGAGGAGTGTGTAGAGGAGTGTAGAGTGTAGGCGAGTGTGTAGGGGGAGTGTAGTGTGTATGGGAGTGTAGTGTGTAGGGGAGTGTGTAGGGGTAGTTTAGTGTGTAGGGGAGTGTGTATGGGTAGTTTAGTGTGTAGGAGAGTGTGTATGGGTAGTTTAGTGTGTAGGGGAGTGTGTAGGGGTAGTGTAGTGTGTAGGGGGGAGTGTTGTGTGTAGGGGAGTGTAGTGTGTAGAGGAGGATGTAGGGGTAATGTCGTTTGTAGAGGAGTGTGTAGGGGTAGTGTAGTTTGTAGGGGGGAGTGTTGTGTGTAGGGGAGTGTAGTGTGTAGAGGAGGTTGTAGGGGTAGTGTAGTGTGTAGAGGAGTGTGTAGGGGGTGTGTGTTGGGGTAGTGTAGTGTGTAGGGGGGGAGTGTTGTGTGTAGGGGAGTGTAGTGTGTAGGGGAGTGTGTAGGGGTAGTGTAGAGTGTAGGCGAGTGTATAGGGGTAGTGTAGTGTGTAGGGGGGGAGTGTTGTGTGTAGAGGAGTGTCGTGTGTAGAGGGGTGTAGGTGGAGTGGAGTGTGTAGAGGAGTGTGTTTGTGGGAGTGTGGTGTGTAGAGGAGTGTGTAGGGGGAGTTTAGTGTGTAGTGTGTAGAGGAGTGTGTAGAGGAGTGTAGTGTGTAGAGGAGTGTTTAGGTGGAGTGTAGTGTGTAGGGGAATGTGTAGGGGAAGTGTAGTGTGTAAGTGAGTGTCATGTGTAGGGGAGTGTGTAGGGGTAGTGTAGGGTGTTGGGCAGTGTGCAGATCGATGGTAGTGCGTAAAGGGGTGTGTGTAGGGGTAGCAGCAGTAGATGAGAGAGAAAGTGAACTCTCTGAAATAGGTGAGGGATTTTGTTATATATATTTTTATGCAACATTTATTGAACTAGGCAAGTCACTTAAGAACAAATTCTTCTTTACAATGACGGCCTACACAAGCCAAACCCAGACGCTGCTGGGCCAATTGTGTGCCACCCCTATGGGACTCCCAATCACGTCCGGTTGTGATACAGCCTGGATTTGAACCAGGGTGTCTGTAATGACACCTCTAGCACTGAGATGCAGTGACTTAGACCGCTGTACCACCCGGGAGCCCAAAATAACCATGCTCAGATATGAAAGGGGGTAAATGACAGAGTAGTGGCCAAGAGTAGGTTGTGCGCTCATGTGTGTGTTTGTTTTCAGAGAGTTAGAGGGATGAATAAGATACAGGAAGTCAAAACAGCGGAACAGAGGATCATCATCATTGCTTGATTACAGAGCAGGCAGCTAAAGTGTGAGCGTGTGTTCGAACAAAAACACAACACACTGGCAACACTGACACAACACACTGGCAACACTGACACAAAACACTGGCAACAAAGACACAACACACTGCCAACAAAGACACAACACATTGCCAACACTGATACAACACACTGCCAACAAAGACACAACACATTGCCAACACTGACACAACACACTGCCAACAAAGACACAACACACTGGCAACACAGACACAACACACTGGCAACAAAGACACAACACACTGGCAACACTGACACAACACATTGCCAACACTGACACAACACACTGCCAACAAAGACACAACACACTGGCAACACTGACACAACACATTGCCAACACTGACACAGCACACTGCCAACAAAGACACAACACACTGGCAACACAGACACAACTCACTGGCAACAAAGACACAACACACTGGCAACACTTACACAACACACTGCCAACAAAGACAACACACTGGCAACACTAATACAACATACTGCCAACAAAGACAACACACTGGCAACACTAATACAACATACTGCCAACAAAGACAACACACTGGCAACACTAATACAACATACTGCCAACAAAGACAACACACTGGCAACACTGACACAACACACTGCCAACAAAGACACAACACACTGGCAACACTGACACAAAACACTGGCAACAAAGACACAACACACTGACAACAAAGACACAACACATTGCCAACACTGATACAACACACTGCCAACAAAGACACAACACACTGGCAACACAGACACAACTCACTGGCAACAAAGACACAACACACTGGCAACACTGACACAACACATTGCCAACACTGACACAACACACTGCCAACAAAGACAACACACTGGCAACAAAGACACAACACACTGGCAACACTGACACAACACATTGCCAACACTGACACAACACACTGCCAACAAAGACAACACACTGGCAACACTAATACAACATACTGCCAACAAAGACAACACACTGGCAACACTAATACAACATACTGCCAACAAAGACAACACACTGGCAACACTAATACAACATACTGCCAACAAAGACAACACACTGGCAACACTAATTCAACATACTGCCAACAAAGACAACACACTGGCAACAATAATACAACATACTGCCAACAAAGACAACACACTGGCAACACTAGTACAACACACTGCCAACAAAGACAACACACTGCCAACACAGACACAACACACTGGCAACAAAGACACAACACACTGGCAACACACTGCCATTAAAGACATAACATACTGGCAACACTGACACAACACACTGCCAACAAAGACACAACACACTGGCAACACTGACACAACACACTGGCAACACTGACACAACACACTGACAACAAAGACACAACACACTGGCAACACTGACACAACACACTGCCAACAAAGACACAACACACTGGCAACACTGACACAACACATTGGCAACAAAGACACAACACACTGGCAACACTGACACAACACAGTGGCAACACTGACACAACACACTGGCAACACTGACACAACACACTGGCAACACTGACACAACACACTGGCAACAGTGACACAACACACTGGCAAAAAAGACACAACACATTGCCAACACTGACACAACACACTGCCAACAAAGACACAACACACTGGCAACACACTGCCAACAAAGACATAACATACTGGCAACACTGACACAACACACTGCCAACAAAGACATAACTTACTGGCAACACTGACACAACACACTGCCAACAAAGACACAACACACTGGCAACACTGACACAACACACTGGCAACAAAGACACAACACACTGGCAACACAGACACAACACACTGGCAACACAGATACATACAGACTCTTACTGACAGTTGTGGCTGCTTTGCATTATATATTGTTGTCTCTACCTCCTGACCTTTGTGCTGTTGTCTGTGCCCAATAATGTTTGTACCATGTTTTTGTGCTGCTACCATGTTGTGTTGCTACCATGTTGTTGTTATGTTGTGTTGCTGCCATGCTATGTTGTTGTCTTAGGTCTCTCTTTATGTAGTGTTGTATCTCCCTTGTTGTGATGTGTGTTTTGTCCTATATTTAGATTGTTTTTATT
The DNA here is from genome assembly GCF_045791955.1 of Oncorhynchus clarkii lewisi. Classification (NCBI taxonomy): domain Eukaryota; kingdom Metazoa; phylum Chordata; class Actinopteri; order Salmoniformes; family Salmonidae; genus Oncorhynchus; species Oncorhynchus clarkii. The sequence goes on from NC_092153.1 coordinate 54,026,317, forward strand.
TTTTTATCCCAGCCCCCATCCCCACAGGAGGCCTTTTGCCTTTTGGTAGGCCGTCATTGTAAATAATAATTTGTTCTTAACTGACTTGCCTAGTTAAATAAATGCTAAATAAATAAATAAAAACAAATACACTGAGTGTACAAAACATTAGGAACACCTGCTCTTTCCATGACATAGACTGACCAGGTGAATCCAGGTGAAAGCTATGATCCCTTAGTGATGTCACCTGTTAAATCCACTTCAATCAGTGTAGATGAAGGGGAGGAGACAGGTTAAAGAAAAACTTTGAAGCCTTGAGACAATTGAGACATGGATTGTGTATGTATACCATTGAGGGTGAATGGGCAAGACAAAATATTTAAGTACCTTTGAATCTTTGAAATTGTTGATTGTTGCATTGATATTTGTGTTCAGTGTATGTACAATCACATACTGGAGATATAAAGATATGGGCAAAAATGAGGGTATGAACATGGAATATGTGTTTTTAGTGTTGGACTAAAATCAGGACCCGTGACCTCAGACACTCTGTAAGAGACGCACACTCCACTGAAGGAGACACACACACACTGAAGGAGACACACACGCACACGGAAGGAGACACACACACACTGAAGGAGACACACACACACACTGAAGGAGAAACACACACACTGAAGGAGACACACACACTGAAGGAGCCAGACACACACTGAAGGAGACACACACACACTGAAGGAGACACACACACACACGGAAGGAGAAACACACACACTGAAGGAGACACACACACTGAAGGAGACAGACACACACTGAAGGAGACACACACACACTGAAGGAGACACACACACACACGGAAGGAGAAACACACACACTGAAGGAGACACACACACACTGAAGGAGACACACACAAGCTGTAGGACACACTCAATGTAGGAAACACACATTGTAGGATTGCGTGACTTGAGAGAGGGAGAAGGCCCAATTATGTGCCCCCCCACCCTACTCCCCCACTCTCCTGTGTTAATTTTATGCATGACGTGTGCAACCCTACAGTGCTGCTGCCAGCACGACACACAGAGCTGCTCAGGATGATTGCAATTAAAGGGACTCTCTCCCTCCTTCCCTCCATCCCTTCCACCTCCTCTCTTCCCCTCATCCCTCGGTTCATTGTGCGATGGTTGTGAAGGATCGTCACTGGACTGGAGTGGTCTTAATCAGAGAGGAGTTGTACAAATACTCCCTATACCCCCTTCTCTCTCTCCTCCATTCTCTCTTCCCCCTCCCCCACTCTCTCCCTTTCTTTATCGTTCTTCTCTCTAAGAAGGAGTTGTCATAGCGGTCAGTGTTCTGACCTTCAGGTGCTGTTCATGTGTTAATGATAAGAGAGGAACAGAACATGGGGCTCCACTGGTTTGATGACAGAGAAAAGAAAAGTGATGAATTCAATCAGGTCATATTAGAAAATAATAGAATACTTTATCGTCCATTAAAATGGGTTAATATTATATGGATATCCTTGCAGAGTATACAGTATATTGGTACACTGAAATAAACCTACTATACACCCCCCCCCCCTTGATGGGCCACACTGGCATTACACTTAAGAGTACAGAATGAGAGAGAAAAAGATAGAGGGGATAAAGAGAAAGTGGCAGGGATGGAGGAATAGAGATGGATGGTAAGAGAGGGTTAATGGAGGGATAGACGACGGAAAGGCAGTGACAGCTGGCAAGAGAGAGAACAGTGAATGTTGCCAGCCCCTGTGTTGATATTCCATCTCTCTCTACATCTCCCTATCTCTCTCTGTGGCTTGCCCGCTCACTGCCCCAGATGTTTCCTAATTACCACTGGTGTTAAAGATGCTCTTCATCTGGGCTGATTAAATAATCAAATAATTAATTAACCACAGGCCTACACAACCTCCTATGATCTGGCTCGCAGAGAGAGCAAGGGAAGACTAGACGGGAAGGAGAGAGAGAGGCGAGAGGGAGAGTGGGATAGAGAGAGAGAGATAGAGAGAGGGGTAGAGAAAGGGTGGGAGAGATAGGGAGAGACCCAAAACTCCACCATCAACCCACTGTCTGGGCTAAGGTCTTGACAATTTTGGATCTACTACCCATTCTCTTTCTATAACAACCTAATGGAGCCTTTCGAGTTAAGACCTTCTTTTGGTCTATGACGTACACCTGTGCTGGGGTCAAGTTCAGTTCATTTCAATGCAGTCAATTCAAGACATTAATAAAAATTCCACTTCAAGTAATGAAAAGTGTATTTTCTTTTCAATAGGCAATTTTATTTTAAATTGCAATGAAGTTGGCCCCAACCCTGGCTGGCTCATATGGCACTGATAGACTAATGGTTGTGGGCAGGATGAGTGTACAAGTATATTTAACAGCCCACCACTCTAGAACGGAGTACAGGCACCAAGGACTCAATTTCAAATCATTTCAAATCCTTAAAAAGCTCTGAAAGAACAAAATGGCTTGAAGCGAAGGTGCAAGAATGACAACTGGACAGACAAATTTATACTAGATAAGCGATAAAGCAGGCTGGTGGTGGCTGCTTGAAATGGATGCTAGACTGTGAGGCGTGCGTGCACGTATGTGTGTGCGTGCGTGCATGTGTGTGTGTGTGGCATGGAATATGGCAAGGCCCTTTATGTTTCTGGACTAAAAGGCTTCATTTAAAAGATTACCCTGCAAGCTTGTCTCACCCTGTAAAAATGTCAGAATAATATTCTAAAACCCGAACACAGATGTGAGGGTCTGTATTTATGTGTTTCATTATATCTTCAAAGACCAATGAAATTAAACAAACGCAGACGTCAGTACAAAAGGGCCTGGGTAAAAATAGCCCTGTTCTGAGAGAAAGAGAGAGAGAGAGAGAGAGAGAGAGAGAGAGAGAGAGAGAGAGAGATCCTCTGTTCTCTGGAAGAGAGGTGAGAGCATTACTTCCGTCAGCAGCAATGCCAGACAGGGAGTGATAGAGATGAGTAGTAGGATAGAGAGAACAGAGACAAGGGGGAGAGGAGAGAGGAGAGGGTGGGTGGAGATAGGGAGGGAGATGGGCAATGAGGATAGAGAGAACATAACCATGAGGGAGGGGGATTGGGGAGACTGGAGAGACAGAGAGAAGAAGGGAGAGAGGGGAAGAGAAGGGTGAGGAGGGAGAGATGAGCACAGAGGATAAAGAGAGCAGAGACACTGGGGAGTGGGGAGAGAGAATAGGGGAGAAGGAGGAGGAATTAAAAAGAGGAGAGAGAGAATGGAGACAGTATTAAAGGAAGGAGAAGAGGGATAGAATGGAGACAGTATTAAAGAAAGCAGAAGAGGGATAGAATGGAGACAGTATTAAAGGAAGGAGAAGAGGGATAGAATGGAGACAGTATTAAAGGATGCAGAAGAGAGAGATAGGCAGCTAGAGGAAATAGAAAAAGGGAGAGAGGAGGGAGAGAGAAGGAGGGAGAGATAGGTAGACAGGGCTAGAGGAGGGTGACAAAGATGTTTTAATCATGGTTATTTCCGCTGGCGTAAGGTGGGAGCGTCAGCCAGCCGAGGAGGCAGCCTGCACCTTATAACAAAGCCCACTGTACTTCCTACACACACGGGAACACACACACACACAAACGCCTACACATGCGCACACACTTCCTCCTCTGCCCCATTTTAAACACTCCTTTAGCCATAATAATTTTCATATAATTCACTTTCATACAATTCCTTCTCCTAATCATTATCAGGCCCACTAACGTTTTAATGACTTCATAAATTTAAGCTATAAAAAGTAATGGAGAAAGACAAATGAGATAATTAGGAATAAATCTTAGTGGAAAGCCATTTATCAAAACATGGAGAGGCCCTGAATATTCCCCGTCATTAGCCTAGAGTGTAATTAAGCAAGCCTCTCAGTTATGAAAGAAACCTGCTAGCAGAGATATTACATCCAAAAGCCTCACTCTTATTAAATTGACCGATGAATCTGCACACTATAATAAGATGTGGATTATTAGGATCCTTTTTAATTAAAAAGTGTGTTAGATTTCTGTATTGAAATGTTTAACGCTTTAATGGTGGCTTGAACTCGGCTCTGTGGTTATGGGGCAATGAGACGGAGAGAGAGAGGAAACGAAAGAGAAGAAAAGAGAGAGTTCTGTCTGGTCTGCTGTGTGTCAGAGGGAAGAAGAAAGGGAAAGGGGGATCAACAGATAAGATAAGTGATGGCTCATTCTTAGTATTATTTTCTTCCACACCAGTGTGAAGAGTGTGTGTATAGTCTGTTAGAGTCTAATTGAACACAATGTTAATTAATATTGTCTTTAAAAGTGTAAAATAAAATGTATTGGTTTGGTCTGATTGTGAGAATTAGAATCATGTTCAGGGCTAAATCTCCCTCCCTCCCTCCCTCCCTCCCTCCCTCCCTCCCTCTCTCTCTCTCTCCCTCCCTCTCTCTCTCCCTCCATCCATCCATGGGAAACATATGTTAACATTGCCAAAGCAAGTGAAATAGATAATAAACAAAAGTGAAAAGAATAAATACATTTCAAATGTCATAGTATGTATATATACAGTGTTGTGACAATGTGCAAATAGTGAAAGTACAAAAGGGAAAATGAATAAACATAAATATTGGTTGTATTTACAATGGTGTTTGTTCTTCACTGGTTGCCCTAATACTAAGAATGAACCATCACTTATCTTATCTGTTGATCCCTCTTTCTCCTTCCCACTGACACACAGCAGACCAGACAAATGGTGCTGCTCTCTCTCGCTCTCTCCACTAAGAACAGATGTTTTTCAAAAGGATGTCGACAGCAAGTCACAGATTTTCAATTTTTCCTATTTGACCTTCACTTGTTTTCTTGAACAATACCACCTTTTTATGTTCGTCAGATCTCTAGATATGATTTCTGAGCTCAATTTATTCCCTGTTTCCCTGCTTCGATTTTTTTAGAGTATTTAAAAACGTATTTTGGAAGATATCTCTTAATTTTATTTTTTTATTTAAAGTGGAACTGACAGCGATTTAACTACTTGCAGATATTAGCCTTTAACTGTAGTGGGCTAAAACAGGGTCACACAGAGTGATTATTGGTGGTCTTAAATAAATCTACTTTGAAACAAAAGTATACACCTCACACACACATGGTTATGGGCTTAAATACATAGAGTTGACATGTATTACATTTGTAATTTGCTTCCCAATATTACACTTTATATACATCACAGAAGACTGAAATATCAAAACGGTTTGACAGAGAAACACCAGATTTTTCAATTTTTCTTTAATAACCGTTATTAATGATGAAATTAGTTAAATATATGCATAACATTCCACCCATGAGGCCAAAGAGAGCGCTTTTGGTCATTGCCTGCAGGAAGGGGGTACACAAAAAGAGAATCATAGGGTGTGTTCGTAAATTCAGTCTGGAATGCCAGAGAGCGCTCTGGTCGACCGTAAATTCAGAGCGTTTCGCCCTCGGAGCGTTCAGAGACACGCTGGACGCTCTGGAGGAGGAGTAGGGTTGATCCGAGCGGTCAAGCACCCGGCTAACTGTCTAACGTTGGCTAGCTTGCTAAATACTTCCAGAAACAAATGAGAGAACACCTCACTCTGACCATTTTACTAGTCCTAATAGATATGGTTAGGCTGTTTTCATGTTATCCATATCGTTGGAGACTGTAACTGTACTGCTGGCGACAATTTCATTAAGCTTATTTTGCCGACGTTTACTGACACCGGCCATATTCAACACATTTTGAGCGTTTGTAAATTCATCAGTTATTCTGTGCTCTGGCACCCTCAGACAAGAATCTGGCACCCTCGGACGAGAGTGCTCTGAAATCGAAGTACAAGAAGTAGAATTTACAAACGCACCCATATCAGTCAAAAATATCAAATCCCCAGTTTATGCTACAAACCAACTTCATAAGAGGTTTTAAAAATAGGTTATATTTGAAAACTTCCACACTCAATGACGTAGAGTAAGGCATTATTGGCAGAATACATGGATGCTTTGGTAGTGCAACAAATATTGCTATCAGGTTGTAAATCAAAGCTGGCCAAGTACATTGTTTGCTGCCTCCATCCATTCGGGATGCACTGTTTCAGTTTCAATGACTCAATTCAATGACTCAATATTTTGGACGAAAACGGACGATCGTAACAAAAGCTGTGAATGTCAATACAATCAAAGTAGCAAGTGCAATGATCACAAATCCGTCCCAATTTGGCTAATAGGCTAGCTTATCTATGTATATAGCAAGCTAAAAACACTGAGCCTAATGTTAGCTAGCTAGCTGCTGGGAGAATGTAATGTATTTGGGTGAGTGGATGACTTTTTCCACATATCGTTTTTCGGTGGCTACAGCTAGAGATGCAGGTTTCATTTGGTTAAATAGCAAGAAATGTAATTCCCTTTGCTAGCTAGCTATGCTGAACTTGAACTGCGGTTATCCAGTTAGAATATCTTAGTTGTCAATCAAATGTATTTGGGATCGATCCAAAGGACGGGCAGGCAAGCAAGTTCCCAATCAGTTGACAAAACGTGGGTTGGGAGAAGGATGCATTAGCAGGCAAGCTGCAGAAGGACGAGCAGGCTACTATTCCCCATAATGTATCAGTGCAATTTTGACGACCAAACTACAAGCTGAAAAAAGAGGGGGTTTATCTAACTTACTGTCCCCTAGTTAGATTTTTGCTCATCTTGCTCTAGCTAGCATTAGTTGTTGATCTTGTTGATGTGCATATGCAACCGAGGGACTCCCGTGGTATTTACATACTTGCAGAAATCCATTCAAGTGCATTTTGTGGTTTTGGCGAATGCTTTCTAATGATCTAAAGTCACAGAGCTGGGACTGCCTGTAAACACACAGTCCAGTTCAAAGGGAATGATATGTCTATTGTATTTCTGATTGGCTATGGCGCACCGGTCTGTGTAAAGTCCTGGACAAGACTGAGAAGTTTTTTAGTTACTCCAGTTTCTATTAATTGTCCAAACGCATGGCAGCTTTCCCACTCTATATTGATATTTAACCTTTACAAATGCCTTACTCTACTTCTTTCCCAAACATTATATGAATGTTCGAAAATGTCAAAATGACCATATCTAAGTGCTTGCTTGTCAGAAAATGTAAAACAAATTTTAAAAAGGCATCACATTCTTCCGAGGGGTGTATATGAACATATTTGAAGAAGATTTAATGTTGCTAAAACGCTATCAGTTCCACTTTAATTGAACATGAGAGGGGTAAAGCACTTGGGAAGAATTGTCTTGTTTCTAGGAGGATTTCAAGAAAACACCATAGAATCAATAAGAATGTAAGAATAAATATTAAAATGAAAGTGAAGAAATATATACAGTACCAGTCAAAAGTTTGGACACACCTACTCATTGCAGGGATTTTCTTTATTTTTACTATTTTATACATTGTAGATGTCTTCACTATTATTCTACAACAATTTTTTTTTTTTTTAAACTGGAATGAGTAGGTGTGTCCAAACTTTTGACTGGTACTGTATATATTACCAGTAGTTATATTACCAGTAGTTATATTACCAGTAGTCCTGCTACCACTCACCTTTCAGCCCTGTTTACATGTATATATTACCAGTAGTTATATAACCAGTAGTGCTGCTACCAGTCACCTTTCAGCCCTGTTTACATGTATATATTATCAGTAGTCCTGCTACCACTCACCTTTCAGCCCTGTTTACATGTATATATTACCAGTAGTCCTGCTACCACTCATCTTTCAGCCCTGTTTACATGTATATATTACCAGTAGTCCTGCTACCACTCACCTTTCAGCCCTGTTTACATGTATATATTACCAGTAGTTATATAACCAGTAGTGCTGCTACCAGTCACCTTTCAGCCCTGTTTACATGTATATATTATCAGTAGTCCTGCTACCACTCACCTTTCAGCCCTGTTTACATGTATATATTACAAGTAGTTATATTACCAGTAGTCCTGCTACCACTCACCTTTCAGCCCTGTTTACATGTATATATTACCAGTAGTTATATAACCAGTAGTGCTGCTACCAGTCACCTTTCAGCCCTGTTTACATGTATATATTACCAGTAGTCCTGCTACCACTCACCTTTCAGCCCTGTTTACATGTATATATTACCAGTAGTCCTGCTACCACTCACCTTTCAGCCCTGTTTACATGTATATATTACCAGTAGTCCTGCTACCACTCACCTTTCAGCCCTGTTTACATGTATATATTACCAGTAGTCCTGCTACCACTCATCTTTCAGCCCTGTTTACATGTATATATTACCAGTAGTCCTGCTACCAGTCACCTTTCAGCCCTGTTTACATGTATATATTACCAGTAGTCCCGCTACCATTCACCTTTCAGCCCTGTTTACATGTATATATTACCAGTAGTACTGCTACCAGTCACCTTTCAGCCCTGTTTACATGTATATATTACCAGTAGTCCTGCTACCACTCACCTTTCAGCCCTGTTTACATGTATATATTACCAGTAGTCCTGCTACACTCATCTTTCAGCCCTGTTTACATGTATATATTACCAGTAGTCCTGCTACCACTCACCTTTCAGCCCTGTTTACATGTATATATTACCAGTAGTTAAACTACCAGTAGTCCTGCTACCACTCACCTTTCAGCCCTGTTTACATGTATATATTACAAGTAGTTATATTACCAGTAGTCCTGCTACCAGTCACCTTTCAGCCCTGTTTACATGTATATATTACCAGTAGTACTGCTACCAGTCACCTTTCAGTCCTGTTTACATGTATATATTACCAGTAGTCCTGCTGCCAGTCACCTTTCAGCCCTGTTTACATGTATATATTACCAGTAGTCCTGCTACCAGTCACCTTTAAGGCCTGTTTACATGTATATATTACCAGTAGTTAAACTACCAGTAGTCCTGCTACCACTCACCTTTCAGCCCTGTTTACATGTATATATTACCAGTAGTCCTGCTACCACTCACCTTTCAGCCCTGTTTACATGTATATATTACAAGTAGTTATATTACCAGTAGTCCTGCTACCAGTCACCTTTCAGCCCTGTTTACATGTATATATTACCAGTAGTACTGCTACCAGTCACCTTTCAGTCCTGTTTACATGTATATATTACCAGTAGTCCTGCTGCCAGTCACCTTTCAGCCCTGTTTACATGTATATATTACCAGTAGTCCTGCTACCAGTCACCTTTCAGGCCTGTTTACATGTATATATTACCAGTAGTCCTGCTACCAGTCACCTTCAGCCCTGTTTACATGTATATATTAACAGTAGTACTGCTACCAGTCACCTTCAGCCCTGTGTACATGTATATATTACCAGTAGTACTGCTACCAGTCACCTTTCAGCCCTGTTTACATGTATATATTACCAGTAGTCCTGCTACCAGTCACCTTTCAGCCCTGTTTACATGTATATATTACCAGTAGTCCTGCTACCAGTCACCTTTCAGCCCTGTTTACATGTATATATTACAAGTAATTATATTACCAGTAGTCCTGCTACCAGTCACCTTTCAGCCCTGTTTACATGTATATATTACCAGTAGTCCTGCTACCAGTCACCTTCAGCCCTGTTTACATGTATATATTACTAGTAGTACTGCTACCAGTCACCTTCAGCCCTGTTTACATGTATACATTACCAGTAGTACTGCTACCAGTCACCTTCAGCCCTGTTTACATGTATATATTACCAGTAGTACTGCTACCAGTCACCTTTCAGCCCTGTTTACGTGTATATATTACCAGTAGTCCTGCTACCAGTCACCTTTCAGCCATGTTTACATGTATATATTACCAGTAGTTATATTACCAGTAGTCCTGCTACCAGTCACCTTTCAGCCCTGTTTACATGTATATATTACCAATAGTCCTGCTACCAGTCACCTTTCAGCTCTGTTTACATGTAGATATTACCAGTACTTATATTACCAGTAGTCCTGCTACCAGTCACCTTTCAGCCCTGTTTACATGTATATATTACCAGTAGTCCTGCTACCAGTCACCTTCAGCCCTGTTTACATGTATATATTACCAGTAGTACTGCTACCAGTCACCTTCAGCCCTGTGTACATGTATATATTACCAGTAGTCCTGCTACCACTCACCTTTCAGCCCTGTTTACATGTATATATTACCAGTAGTCCTGCTACCACTCATCTTTCAGCCCTGTTTACATGTATATATTACCAGGAGTCCTGCTACCACTCACCTTTCAGCCCTGTTTACATGTATATATTACCAGTAGTCCTGCTACCACTCACCTTTCAGCCCTGTTTACATGTATATATTACCAGTAGTACTGCTACCAGTCACCTTTTAGCCCTGTTTACATGTATATATTACAAGTAGTTATATTACCAGTAGTCCTGCTACCAGTCACCTTTCAGCCCTGTTTACATGTATATATTACCAGTAGTTATATTACCAGTAGTCCCGCTACCAGTCACCTTTCAGCCCTGTTTACATGTATATATTACCAGTAGTCCTGCTACCAGTCACCTTTCAGCCCTGTTTACATGTATATATTACCAGTAGTCCTGCTACCAGTCACCTTTCAGCCCTGTTTACATGTATATATTACCAGTAGTCCTGCTACCACTCACCTTTCAGCCCTGTTTACATGTATATATTACCAGTAGTCCTGCTACCACTCATCTTTCAGCCCTGTTTACATGTATATATTACCAGTAGTCCTGCTACCACTCACCTTTCAGCCCTGTTTACATGTATATATTACCAGTAGTCCTGCTACCACTCACCTTTCAGCCCTGTTTACATGTATATATTACCAGTAGTACTGCTACCAGTCACCTTTCAGCCCTGTTTACATGTATATATTACCAGTAGTCCTGCTGCCAGTCACCTTTCAGCCCTGTTTACATGTATATATTACCAGTAGTCCTGCTACCAGTCACCTTTCAGCCCTGTTTACATGTATATATTACCAGTAGTCCTGCTACCAGTCACCTTTCAGCCCTGTTTACATGTATATATTACCAGTAGTCCTGCTACCAGTCACCTTTCAGCCCTGTTTACATGTATATATTACCAGTAGTCCTGCTACCAGTCACCTTTCAGCCCTGTTTACATGTATATATTACCAGTAGTCCTGCTACCAGTCACCTTTCAGCCCTGTTTACATGTATATATTACCAGTAGTTATATTACCAGTAGTCCTGCTACCAGTCACCTTTCAGCCCTGTTTACATGTATATATTACCAGTAGTCCTGCTACCAGTCACCTTCAGCCCTGTTTACATGTATATATTACCAGTAGTACTGCTACCAGTCACCTTCAGCCCTGTTTACATGTATATATTACCAGTAGTACTGCTACCAGTCACCTTTCAGCCCTGTTTACATGTATATATTACCAGTAGTACTGCTACCAGTCACCTTTCAGCCCTGTTTACATGTATATATTACCAGTAGTACTGCTACCAGTCATCTTTCAGCCCTGTTTACATGTATATATTACCAGTAGTTATATTACCAGTAGTTTACCCTGCTACCAGTCACATTTCAGCCCTGTTTACATGTATATATTACCAGTAGTCCTGCTACCAGTCACCTTTCAGCCCTGTTTACATGTATATATTACCAATAGTCCTGCTACCAGTCACCTTTCAGCTCTGTTTACATGTAGATATTACCAGTACTTATATTACCAGTAGTCTTGCTACCAGTCACCTTTCAGCCCTGTTTACATGTATATATTACCAGTAGTCCTGCTACCAGTCACCTTCAGCCCTGTTTACATGTATATATTACCAGTAGTACTGCTACCAGTCACCTTCAGCCCTGTGTACATGTATATATTACCAGTAGCCCTGCTACCACTCACCTTTCAGCCCTGTTTACATGTATATATTACCAGTAGTCCTGCTACCACTCATCTTTCAGCCCTGTTTACATGTATATATTACCAGGAGTCCTGCTACCACTCACCTTTCAGCCCTGTTTACATGTATATATTACCAGTAGTCCTGCTACCACTCACCTTTCAGCCCTGTTTACATGTATATATTACCAGTAGTACTGCTACCAGTCACCTTTTAGCCCTGTTTACATGTATATATTACAAGTAGTTATATTACCAGTAGTCCTGCTACCAGTCACCTTTCAGCCCTGTTTACATGTATATATTACCAGTAGTTATATTACCAGTAGTCCCGCTACCATTCACCTTTCAGCCCTGTTTACATGTATATATTACCAGTAGTACTGCTACCAGTCACCTTTCAGCCCTGTTTACATGTATATATTACCAGTAGTCCTGCTACCACTCACCTTTCAGCCCTGTTTACATGTATATATTACCAGTAGTCCTGCTACCACTCATCTTTCAGCCCTGTTTACATGTATATATTACCAGTAGTCCTGCTACCACTCACCTTTCAGCCCTGTTTACATGTATATATTACCAGTAGTCCTGCTACCACTCACCTTTCAGCCCTGTTTACATGTATATATTACAAGTAGTTATATTACCAGTAGTCCTGCTACCATTCACCTTTCAGCCCTGTTTACATGTATATATTACCAGTAGTACTGCTACCAGTCACCTTTTCAGCCCTGTTTACATGTATATATTACATTACCAGTAGTCCTGCTACCAGTCACCTTTCAGCCCTGTTTACATGTATATATTACCAGTAGTCCTGCTACCAGTCACCTTTCAGCCCTGTTTACATGTATATATTACCAGTAGTCCTGCTACCAGTCACCTTCAGCCCTGTTTACATGTATATATTACCAGGAGTCCTGCTACCAGTCACCTTTCAGCCCTGTTTACATGTATATATTACCAGTAGTCCTGCTACCAGTCACCTTTCAGCCCTGTTTACATGTATATATTACCAGTAGTCCTGCTACCACTCACCTTTCAGCCCTGTTTACATGTATATATTACAAGTAGTTATATTACCAGTAGTCCTGCTACCACTCACCTTTCAGCCCTGTTTACATGTATATATTACCAGTAGTCCTGCTACCAGTCACCTTTCAGCCCTGTTTACATGTATATATTACTAGTAGTACTGCTAGTAGTGTTTACATGTATACATTACCAGTAGCTACCAGTCACCTTCAGCCCTGTTTACATGTATATATTACAGTCACCTTTTTCAGCCCTGTTTACATGTATATATTACCAGTAGTCCTGCTACCAGTCACCTTTCAGCCCTGTTTACATGTATATATTACCAGTAGTTATATTACCAGTAGTCCCGCTACCAGTCACCTTTCAGCCCTGTTTACATGTATATATTACCAGTAGTCCTGCTACCAGTCACCTTCAGCCCTGTTTACATGTATATATTACCAGTAGTAGTAGTGCTGCTACCAGTCACCTTTCAGCCCTGTTTACATGTATATATTACCAGTAGTCCTGCTACCACTCACCTTTCAGCCCTGTTTACATGTATATATTACCAGTAGTCCTGCTACCACTCATCTTTCAGCCCTGTTTACATGTATATATTACCAGTAGTCCTGCTACCACTCACCTTTCAGCCCTGTTTACATGTATATATTACCAGTAGTCCTGCTACCACTCACCTTTCAGCCCTGTTTACATGTATATATTACCAGTAGTCCTGCTACCAGTCACCTTTCAGCCCTGTTTACATGTATATATTACCAGTAGTTATATTACCAGTAGTCCCGCTACCATTCACCTTTCAGCCCTGTTTACATGTATATATTACCAGTAGTACTGCTACCAGTCACCTTTCAGCCCTGTTTACATGTATATATTACCAGTAGTCCTGCTACCACTCACCTTTCAGCCCTGTTTACATGTATATATTACCAGTAGTCCTGCTACCACTCATCTTTCAGCCCTGTTTACATGTATATATTACCAGTAGTCCTGCTACCACTCACCTTTCAGCCCTGTTTACATGTATATATTACCAGTAGTCCTGCTACCAGTCGTCACCTTTCAGCCCTGTTTACATGTATATATTACCAGTAGTTATATTACCAGTAGTCCCGCTACCATTCACCTTTCAGCCCTGTTTACATGTATATATTACCAGTAGTACCTGCTACCACATGTCAGTAGTCCTTACAGCCCTGTTTACATGTATATTACCAGTAGTTATATTACCAGTAGTCCCGCTACCATTCACCTTTCAGCCCTGTTTACATGTATATATTACCAGTAGTACTGCTACCAGTCACCTTTCAGCCCTGTTTACATGTATATATTACCAGTAGTCCTGCTACCACTCACCTTTCAGCCCTGTTTACATGTATATATTACCAGTAGTCCTGCTACCAGTCACCTTTCAGCCCTGTTTACATGTATATATTACCAGTAGTCCTGCTACCACTCACCTTTCAGCCCTGTTTACATGTATATATTACCAGTAGTCCTGCTACCAGTCACCTTTCAGCCCTGTTTACATGTATATATTACCAGTAGTTATATTACCTGCTACCATTCACCTTTCAGCCCTGTTTACATGTATATATTACCAGTAGTACTGCTACCAGTCACCTTTCAGTCCTGTTTACATGTATATATTACCAGTAGTCCTGCTACCACTCATCTTTCAGCCCTGTTTGCATGTATATATTACCAGTAGTTCTGCTACCACTCACCTTTCAGCCCTGTTTACATGTATATATTACCAGTAGTCCTGCTACCACTCACCTTTCAGCCCTGTTTACATGTATATATTACCAGTAGTCCTGCTACCAGTCACCTTTCAGCCCTGTTTACATGTATATATTACCAGTAGTTATATTACCAGTAGTCCCGCTACCATTCACCTTTCAGCCCTGTTTACATGTATATATTACCAGTAGTACTGCTACCAGTCACCTTTCAGCCCTGTTTACATGTATATATTACCAGTAGTCCTGCTACACTCATCTTTCAGCCCTGTTTACATGTAAATATTACCAGTAGCTACCACCATCACCTTTCAGCCCTGTTTACATGTATATATTACCAGTAGTACTGCTACCAGTCACCTTTCAGCCCTGTTTACATGTATATATTACCAGTAGTCCTGCTACCACTCACCTTTCAGCCCTGTTTACATGTATATATTACCAGTAGTCCTGCTACCACTCATCTTTCAGCCCTGTTTACATGTATATATTACCAGTAGTCCTGCTACCACTCACCTTTCAGCCCTGTTTACATGTATATATTACCAGTAGTCCTGCTACCACTCACCTTTCAGCCCTGTTTACATGTATATATTACAAGTAGTTATATTACCAGTAGTCCCGCTACCATTCACCTTTCAGCCCTGTTTACATGTATATATTACCAGTAGTACTGCTACCAGTCACCTTTCAGCCCTGTTTAAATGTATACATTACCAGTAGTCCTGCTGCCAGTCACCTTTCAGCCCTGTTTACATGTATATATTACCAGTAGTCCTGCTACCAGTCACCTTTCAGCCCTGTTTACATGTATATATTACCAGTAGTCCTGCTACCAGTCACCTTCAGCCCTGTTTACATGTATATATTATCAGTAGTCCTGCTACCAGTCACCTTTCAGCCCTGTTTACATGTATATATTACCAGTAGTCCTGCTACCAGTCACCTTTCAGCCCTGTTTACATGTATATATTACCAGTATTCCTTCTACCAGTCACCTTTCAGCCCTGTTTACATGTATATATTACAAGTACTTATATTACCAGTAGTCCTGCTACCAGTCACCTTTCAGCCCTGTTTACATGTATATATTACCAGTAGTCCTGCTACCAGTCACCTTCAGCCCTGTTTACATGTATATATTACTAGTAGTACTGCTACCAGTCACCTTCAGCCCTGTTTACATGTATACATTACCAGTAGAACTGCTACCAGTCACCTTCAGCCCTGTTTACATGTATATATTACCAGTAGTACTGCTACCAGTCACTTTTCAGCCCTGTTTACATGTATATATTACCAGTAGTCCTGCTACCAGTCATCTTTCAGCCCTGTTTACATGTATATATTACAAGTAGTTATATTACCAGTAGTCCTGCTACCAGTCACCTTTCAGCCCTGTTTACATGTATATATTACCAGTAGTCCTGCTACCAGTCACCTTCAGACCTGTTTACATGTATATATTACCAGTAGTTATATAACCAGTAGTGCTGCTACCAGTCACCTTTCAGCCCTGTTTACATGTATATATTACCAGTAGTCCTGCTACCACTCACCTTTCAGTCCTGTTTACATGTATATATTACCAGTAGTCCTGCTACCACTCATCTTTCAGCCCTGTTTACATGTATATATTACCAGTAGTCCTGCTACCACTCACCTTTCAGCCCTGTTTACATGTATATATTACCAGTAGTCCTGCTACCACTCACCTTTCAGCCCTGTTTACATGTATATATTACCAGTAGTCCTGCTACCAGTCGTCACCTTTCAGCCCTGTTTACATGTATATATTACCAGTAGTTATATTACCAGTAGTCCCGCTACCATTCACCTTTCAGCCCTGTTTACATGTATATATTACCAGTAGTACTGCTACCAGTCACCTTTCAGCCCTGTTTACATGTATATATTACCAGTAGTCCTGCTACCACTCACCTTTCAGCCCTGTTTACATGTATATATTACCAGTAGTCCTGCTACCACTCACCTTTCAGCCCTGTTTACATGTATATATATTACCAGTAGTCCTGCTACCAGTCACCTTTCAGCCCTGTTTACATGTATATATTACCAGTAGTACTGCTACCAGTCACCTTTCAGCCCTGTTTACATGTATATATTACCAGTAGTACTGCTACCAGTCATCTTTCAGCCCTGTTTACATGTATATATTACCAGTAGTACTGCTACCAGTCACCTTTCAGCCCTGTTTACATGTATATATTACCAGTAGTACTGCTACCAGTCATTGTTCAGCCCTGTTTACATGTATATATTACCAGTAGTACTGCTACCAGTCACCTTTCAGCCCTGTTTACGTGTATATATTACCAGTAGTCCTGCTACCAATCACATTCAGCCCTGTTTACATGTATATATTACCAGTAGTTATATTACCAGTAGTCCTGCTACCAGTCACCTTTCAGCCCTGTTTACATGTATATATTACCAGTAGTCCTGCTACCAGTCACCTTCAGCCCTGTTTACATGTATATATTACCAGTAGTACTGCTACCAGTCACCTTTTAGCCCTGTTTACATGTATATATTACCAGTAGTCAGTATTCTGCTACCAGTCACCTTTCAGCCCTGTTTACATGTATATATTACCAGTAGTCCTGCTACCAGTCACCTTTCAGCCCTGTTTACATGTATATATTACCAGTAGTACTGCTACCAGTCACCTTTCAGCCCTGTTTACATGTATATATTACCAGTAGTGCTGCTACCAGTCACCTTTCAGCCCTGTTTACATGTATATATTACCAGTAGTACTGCTACCAGTCACCTTTCAGCCCTGTTTACATGTATATATTACCAGTAGTCCTGCTACCAGTCACCTTTCAGCCCTGTTTACATGTATATATTACCAGTACTTATATTACCAGTAGTCCTGCTACCAGTCACCTTTCAGACCTGTTTACATGTATATATTACCAGTAGTCCTGCTACCAGTCACCTTTCAGCCCTGTTTACATGTATATATTACCAGTAGTCCTGCTACCAGTCACCTTTCAGCTCTGTTTACATGTATATATTACCAGTAGTCCTGCTACCAGACACCTTCAGCCCTGTTTACATGTATATATTACCAGTAGTCCTGCTACCAGTCACCTTTCAGCCCTGTTTACATGTATATATTACCAGTAGTCCTGCTACCAGTCACCTTTCAGCCCTGTTTACATGTATATATTACCAGTAGTCCTGCTACCAGTCACCTTTCAGCCCTGTTTACATGTATATATTACAAGTAATTATATTACCAGTAGTCCTGCTACCAGTCACCTTTCAGCCCTGTTTACATGTATATATTACCAGTAGTCCTGCTACCAGTCACCTTTCAGCCCTGTTTACATGTATATATTACCAGTAGTCCTGCTACCAGTCACCTTCAGCCCTGTTTACATGTATATATTACCAGTAGTCCTGCTACCAGTCACCTTCAGCCCTGTTTACATGTATATATTACCAGTAGTACTGCTACCAGTCACCTTTTCAGCCCTGTTTACATGTATATATTACCAGTAGTCCTGCTACCAGTCACCTTTCAGCCCTGTTTACGTGTATATATTACCAGTAGTTATATTAACAGTAGTCCTGCTACCGCTCACCTTTCAGCCCTGTTTACATGTATATATTACCAGTAGTCCTGCTACCAGTCACCTTCAGCCCTGTTTACATGTATATATTACCAGTAGTTATATAACCAGTAGTGCTGCTACCAGTCACCTTTCAGCCCTGTTTACATGTATATATTACCAGTAGTCCTGCTACCACTCACCTTTCAGTCCTGTTTACATGTATATATTACCAGTAGTCCTGCTACCACTCATCTTTCAGCCCTGTTTACATGTATATATTACCAGTAGTCCTGCTACCACTCACCTTTCAGCCCTGTTTACATGTATATATTACCAGTAGTCCTGCTACCACTCACCTTTCAGCCCTGTTTACATGTATATATTACCAGTAGTCCTGCTACCAGTCGTCACCTTTCAGCCCTGTTTACATGTATATATTACCAGTAGTTATATTACCAGTAGTCCCGCTACCATTCACCTTTCAGCCCTGTTTACATGTATATATTACCAGTAGTACTGCTACCAGTCACCTTTCAGCCCTGTTTACATGTATATATTACCAGTAGTCCTGCTACCAGTCACCTTTCAGCCCTGTTTACATGTATATATTACCAGTAGTCCTGCTACCACTCACCTTTCAGCCCTGTTTACATGTATATATTACCAGTAGTCCTGCTACCAGTCACCTTTCAGCCCTGTTTACATGTATATATTACCAGTAGTCCTGCTACCAGTCACCTTTCAGCCCTGTTTACATGTATATATTACCAGTAGTACTGCTACCAGTCACCTTCAGCCCTGTGTACATGTATATATTACCAGTAGTACTGCTACCAGTCACCTTTCAGCCCTGTTTACATGTATATATTATCAGTAGTCCTGCTACCAGTCACCTTTCAGCCCTGTTTACATGTATATATTACCAGTAGTCCTGCTACCAGTCACCTTTCAGCTCTGTTTACATGTATTTATTACCAGTAGTCCTGCTACCAGTCACCTTTCAGCCCTGTTTACGTGTATATATTACCAGTAGTTATATTACCAGTAGTCCTGCTACCAGTCACCTTTCAGCCCTGTTTACATGTATATATTACCAGTAGTCCTGCTACCAGTCACCTTCAGCCCTGTTTACATGTATATATTACCAGTAGTACTGCTACCAGTCACCTTTCAGCTCTGTTTACATGTATATATTACCAGTACTTATATTACCAGTATTCCTGCTACCAGTCACCTTTCAGCCCTGTTTACATGTATATATTACCAGTAGTCCTGCTACCAGTCACCTTCAGCCCTTTTTACATGTATATATTACCAGTAGTACTGCTACCAGTCACCTTCAGCCCTGTTTACATGTTTATATTACCAGTAGTGCTGCTACCAGTCACCTTTCAGCCCTGTTTACATGTATATATTACCAGTAGTACTGCTACCAGTCACCTTTCAGCCTTGTTTACATGTATTTATTACCAGTAGTCCTGCTACCAGACACCTTCAGCCCTGTTTACATGTATATATTACCAGTACTTATATTACCAGTAGTACTGCTACCAGTCACCTTTCAGTCCTGTTTACATGTATATATTACCAGTAGTCCTGCTAACAGTCACCTTTCAGCTCTGTTTACATGTATATATTACCAGTACTTATATTACCATTAGTCCTGCCACCAGTCACCTTTCAGCCTTGTTTACATGTATATATTACCAGTAGTCCTGCTACCAGACACCTTCAGCCCTGTTTACATGTATATATTACCAGTAGTACTGCTACCAGTCACCTTTCAGCCCTGTTTACATGTATATATTACCAGTAGTACTGCTACCAGTCACCTTTCAGCCCTGTTTACATGTATATATTACCAGTAGTCCTGCTAACAGTCACCTTTCAGCTCTGTTTACATGTATATATTACCAGTACTTATATTACCAGTAGTCCTGCTACCAGTCACCTTTCAGACCTGTTTACATGTATATATTACCAGTAGTCCTGCTACCAGTCACCTTTCAGCCCTGTTTACATGTATATATTACCAGTAGTCCTGCTACCAGTCACCTTTCAGCCCTGTTTACATGTATATATTACCAGTAGTCCTGCTACCAGTCACCTTTCAGCCCTGTTTACATGTATATATTACCAGTAGTACTGCTACCAGTCACCTTTCAGCCCTGTTTACATGTATATATTACCAGTAGTCCTGCTACCAGTCACCTTTCAGCCCTGTTTACATGTATATATTACCAGTAGTCCTGCTACCAGTCACCTTTCAGCCCTGTTTACATGTATATATTACCAGTAGTCCTGCTACCAGTCACCTTTCAGCCCTGTTTACATGTATATATTACCAGTAGTCCTGCTACCAGTCACCTTTCAGCCCTGTTTACATGTATATATTACAGTAGTCCTGCTACCAGTCACCTTTCAGCCCTGTTTACATGTATATATTACCAGTAGTCCTGCTACCAGTCACCTTTCAGCCCTGTTTACATGTATATATTACCAGTAGTCCTGCTACCAGTCACCTTTCAGCCCTGTTTACATGTATATATTACCCAGTAGTCCTGCTACCAGTCACCTTTCAGCCCTGTTTACATGTATATATTACCAGTAGTCCTGCTACCAGTCACCTTTCAGCCCTGTTTACATGTATATATTACCAGTAGTACTGCTACCAGTCACCTTTCAGCCCTGTTTACATGTATACATTACCAGTAGTACTGCTACCAGTCACCTTCAGCCCTGTTTACATGTATATATTACCAGTAGTACTGCTACCAGTCACCTTTCAGCCCTGTTTACATGTATATATTACCAGTAGTCCTGCTACCAGTCATCTTTCAGCCCTGTTTACATGTATATATTACAAGTAGTTATATTACCAGTAGTCCTGCTACCAGTCACCTTTCAGCCCTGTTTACATGTATATATTACCAGTAGTCCTGCTACCAGTCACCTTTCAGCCCTGTTTACATGTATATATTACCAGTAGTCCTGCTACCAGTCACCTTTCAGCCCTGTTTACATGTATATATTACCAGTAGTCCTGCTACCAGTCACCTTCAGCCCTGTTTACATGTATACATTACCAGTAGTTATATAACTGCTACCAGTCACCTTTCAGCCCTGTTTACATGTATATATTACCAGTAGTCCTGCTACCAGTCACCTTTCAGCCCTGTTTACATGTATATATTACAAGTAGTTATATTACCAGTAGTCCTGCTACCAGTCACCTTTCAGCCCTGTTTACATGTATATATTACCAGTAGTCCTGCTACCAGTCACCTTCAGCCCTGTTTACATGTATATATTACCAGTAGTTATATAACCAGTAGTGCTGCTACCAGTCACCTTTCAGCCCTGTTTACATGTATATATTACCAGTAGTCCTGCTACCACTCACCTTTCAGTCCTGTTTACATGTATATATTACCAGTAGTCCTGCTACCACTCATCTTTCAGCCCTGTTTACATGTATATATTACCAGTAGTCCTGCTACCACTCACCTTTCAGCCCTGTTTACATGTATATATTACCAGTAGTCCTGCTACCACTCACCTTTCAGCCCTGTTTACATGTATATATTACCAGTAGTCCTGCTACCAGTCGTCACCTTTCAGCCCTGTTTACATGTATATATTACCAGTAGTTATATTACCAGTAGTCCCGCTACCATTCACCTTTCAGCCCTGTTTACATGTATATATTACCAGTAGTACTGCTACCAGTCACCTTTCAGCCCTGTTTACATGTATATATTACCAGTAGTCCTGCTACACTCATCTTTCAGCCCTGTTTACATGTATATATTACCAGTAGTCCTGCTACCACTCACCTTTCAGCCCTGTTTACATGTATATATTACCAGTAGTCCTGCTGCCAGTCACCTTTCAGCCCTGTTTACATGTATATATTACCAGTAGTCCTGCTACCAGTCACCTTTCAGCCCTGTTTACATGTATATATTACCAGTAGTACTGCTACCAGTCACCTTCAGCCCTGTGTACATGTATATATTACCAGTAGTACTGCTACCAGTCACCTTTCAGCCCTGTTTACATGTATATATTATCAGTAGTCCTGCTACCAGTCACCTTTCAGCCCTGTTTACATGTATATATTACCAGTAGTACTGCTACCAGTCACCTTTCAGCTCTGTTTACATGTATTTATTACCAGTAGTCCTGCTACCAGTCACCTTTCAGCCCTGTTTACGTGTATATATTACCAGTAGTTATATTACCAGTAGTCCTGCTACCAGTCACCTTTCAGCCCTGTTTACATGTATATATTACCAGTAGTCCTGCTACCAGTCACCTTCAGCCCTGTTTACATGTATATATTACCAGTAGTACTTCTACCAGTCACCTTTCAGCTCTGTTTACATGTATATATTACCAGTACTTATATTACCAGTATTCCTGCTACCAGTCACCTTTCAGCCCTGTTTACATGTATATATTACCAGTAGTCCTGCTACCAGTCACCTTCAGCCCTTTTTACATGTATATATTACCAGTAGTACTGCTACCAGTCACCTTCAGCCCTGTTTACATGTTTATATTACCAGTAGTGCTGCTACCAGTCACCTTTCAGCCCTGTTTACATGTATATATTACCAGTAGTACTGCTACCAGTCACCTTTCAGCCTTGTTTACATGTATTTATTACCAGTAGTCCTGCTACCAGACACCTTCAGCCCTGTTTACATGTATATATTACCAGTACTTATATTACCAGTAGTACTGCTACCAGTCACCTTTCAGCCCTGTTTACATGTATATATTACCAGTAGTCCTGCTAACAGTCACCTTTCAGCTCTGTTTACATGTATATATTACCAGTACTTATATTACCAGTAGTCCTGCTACCAGTCACCTTTCAGCCTTGTTTACATGTATATATTACCAGTAGTCCTGCTACCAGACACCTTCAGCCCTGTTTACATGTATATATTACCAGTAGTACTGCTACCAGTCACCTTTCAGCCCTGTTTACATGTATATATTACCAGTAGTACTGCTACCAGTCACCTTTCAGCCCTGTTTACATGTATATATTACCAGTAGTCCTGCTACCAGTCACCTTTCAGCTCTGTTTACATGTATATATTACCAGTAGTAGTCCTGCTACCAGTCACCTTTCAGCCCTGTTTACATGTATATATTACCAGTAGTCCTGCTACCAGTCACCTTCAGCCCTGTTTACATGTATATATTACCAGTAGTCCTGCTACCAATCACCTTTCAGCCCTGTTTACATGTATATATTACCAGTAGTCCTGCTACCACTCACCTTTCAGCCCTGTTTACATGTATATATTACCAGTAGTACTGCTACCAGTCACCTTTCAGCCCTGTTTACATGTATATATTACCAGTAGTCCTGCTACCAGTCACCTTTCAGCCCTGTTTACATGTATATATTACCAGTAGTCCTGCTACCAGTCACCTTTCAGCCCTGTTTACATGTATATATTACCAGTAGTCCTGCTACCAGTCACCTTTCAGCCCTGTTTACATGTATATATTACCAGTAGTCCTGCTACCAGTCACCTTTTACAGCCCTGTTTACATGTATATATTACCAGTAGTCCTGCTACCAGTCACCTTTCAGCCCTGTTTACATGTATATATTACCAGTAGTCCTGCTACCAGTCACCTTTCAGCCCTGTTTACATGTATATATTACCAGTAGTCCTGCTACCAGTCACCTTTCAGCCCTGTTTACATGTATATATTACAAGTAGTTATATTACCAGTAGTCCTGCTACCAGTCACCTTTCAGCCCTGTTTACATGTATATATTACCAGTAGTCCTGCTACCAGTCACCTTCAGCCCTGTTTACATGTATATATTACCAGTAGTACTGCTACCAGTCACCTTCAGCCCTGTTTACATGTATATATTACCAGTAGTACTGCTACCAGTCACCTTCAGCCCTGTTTACATGTATATATTACCAGTAGTACTGCTACCAGTCACCTTTCAGCCCTGTTTACATGTATATATTACCAGTAGTCCTGCTACCAGTCATCTTTCAGCCCTGTTTACATGTATATATTACAAGTAGTTATATTACCAGTAGTCCTGCTACCAGTCACCTTTCAGCCCTGTTTACATGTATATATTACCAGTAGTCCTGCTACCAGTCACCTTCAGCCCTGTTTACATGTATATATTACCAGTAGTTATATAACCAGTAGTGCTGCTACCAGTCACCTTTCAGCCCTGTTTACATGTATATATTACCAGTAGTCCTGCTACCACTCACCTTTCAGTCCTGTTTACATGTATATATTACCAGTAGTCCTGCTACCACTCATCTTTCAGCCCTGTTTACATGTATATATTACCAGTAGTCCTGCTACCACTCACCTTTCAGCCCTGTTTACATGTATATATTACCAGTAGTCCTGCTACCACTCACCTTTCAGCCCTGTTTACATGTATATATTACCAGTAGTACTGCTACCAGTCAACTTTTAGCCCTGTTTACATGTATATATTACAAGTAGTTATATTACCAGTAGTCCTGCTACCAGTCACCTTTCAGCCCTGTTTACATGTATATATTACCAGTAGTTATATTACCAGTAGTCCCGCTACCATTCACCTTTCAGCCCTGTTTACATGTATATATTACCAGTAGTCCTGCTGCCAGTCACCTTTCAGCCCTGTTTACATGTATATATTACCAGTAGTCCTGCTACCAGTCACCTTTCAGCCCTGTTTACATGTATATATTACCAGTAGTACTGCTACCAGTCACCTTCAGCACTGTGTACATGTATATATTACCAGTAGTACTGCTACCAGTCACCTTTCAGCCCTGTTTACATGTATATATTATCAGTAGTCCTGCTACCAGTCACCTTTCAGCCCTGTTTACATGTATATATTACCAGTAGTACTGCTACCAGTCACCTTTCAGCTCTGTTTACATGTATTTATTACCAGTAGTCCTGCTACCAGTCACCTTTCAGCCCTGTTTACGTGTATATATTACCAGTAGTTATATTACCAGTAGTCCTGCTACCAGTCACCTTTCAGCCCTGTTTACATGTATATATTACCAGTAGTCCTGCTACCAGTCACCTTCAGCCCTGTTTACATGTATATATTACCAGTAGTACTGCTACCAGTCACCTTTCAGCTCTGTTTACATGTATATATTACCAGTACTTATATTACCAGTATTCCTGCTACCAGTCACCTTTCAGCCCTGTTTACATGTATATATTACCAGTAGTCCTGCTACCAGTCACCTTCAGCCCTTTTTACATGTATATATTACCAGTAGTACTGCTACCAGTCACCTTCAGCCCTGTTTACATGTTTATATTACCAGTAGTGCTGCTACCAGTCACCTTTCAGCCCTGTTTACATGTATATATTACCAGTAGTACTGCTACCAGTCACCTTTCAGCCTTGTTTACATGTATTTATTACCAGTAGTCCTGCTACCAGACACCTTCAGCCCTGTTTACATGTATATATTACCAGTACTTATATTACCAGTAGTACTGCTACCAGTCACCTTTCAGCCCTGTTTACATGTATATATTACCAGTAGTCCTGCTAACAGTCACCTTTCAGCTCTGTTTACATGTATATATTACCAGTACTTATATTACCAGTAGTCCTGCTACCAGTCACCTTTCAGCCTTGTTTACATGTATATATTACCAGTAGTCCTGCTACCAGACACCTTCAGCCCTGTTTACATGTATATATTACCAGTAGTACTGCTACCAGTCACCTTTCAGCCCTGTTTACATGTATATATTACCAGTAGTCCTGCTAACAGTCATCTTTCAGCTCTGTTTACATGTATATATTACCAGTACTTATATTACCAGTAGTCCTGCTACCAGTCACCTTTCAGCCCTGTTTACATGTATATATTACCAGTAGTCCTGCTACCAGTCACCTTCAGCCCTGTTTACATGTATATATTACCAGTATTACTGCTACCAGTCACCTTTCAGCCCTGTTTACATGTTTATATTACCAGTCGTCCTGCTACCAGTCACCTTTCAGCTCTGTTTACATGTGTATATTACCAGTAGTCCTGCTACCAGACACCTTCAGCCCTGTTTACATGTATATATTACCAGTAGTCCTGCTATCAGTCACCTTTCAGCCCTGTTTACATGTATATATTACCAGTAGTCCTGCTACCAGTCACCTTTCAGCCCTGTTTACATGTATATATTACCAAAAATTGTCATGTTTACTGTTAACTTCTGATTGTTTATTTCACCTTTGTTTATGATCTATTTCACTTGCTTTAGCAATGTTAACATCTTTCTCATGCCAATAAAGCCCTCTGATTTGCTTTAAATTGAATTGAGAGAGGAAGAGAGAGATAGAGACAGAGGAAGGGAAAGAGACAGGGATAGAGAGAGATAGATATAGAGGAAGGGAAAGAGACAGAGGAAAGGAGAGAGAGACAGAGGAAGGGAGAGAGAGATAGAGGAAGGGAGAGAGAGATAGAGGAAGGGAGCGAGAGATAGAGGAAGGGAGCGAGAGACAGAGATAGAGGAAGGGAGAGAGAGATAGAGGAAGGGAGCGAGAGACAGATAGAGGAAGGGAGCAAGAGACAGAGATAGAGGAAGGGAGAGAGCGAGCCTATGGAAAGATTTCTCATTGTAAAGGCTGCTTGAAAGGATCTTAAGTGCTCCGCTGCCTTATGCAAATTGTCCCTCCAATATCCGACACACAAACCTCCGATTGCTGACCAATTAATGACCTTAAGGCTTGTCATGTGACACATCAGCAGCATAATTTACATATGACAGATCTCCTAGTGTGTGTGTGTGTGTGTGTGTGTGTGTGTGTGTGTGTGTGTGTGTGTGTGTGTGTGTGTGTGTGTGTGTGTGTGTGTGTGTATGAGAGAGAGAGTGTGAGTGTGACAGGTTTCCTGGTGCGTGCCAGTAGAGCTCATTACTGTGGTAACCCGAAGAATTATGGGAAAGAGTGTGTGTCAGAGCCGGACTAGGGATGTCACTATAGCGAAGTCAAAATGTCACAAGGCGGCTGTTTTCTGTCGATGTACAGTATGTATGTGTTTTCGATGTGTATGTACTGTATATAGATAAAGGGTGTGTTATCTGACACATTAAATGCTCTTTTTGGAGCTGTTTGTGTTTGTTCTGTGTGTCTTTCTCTTGCAGCCATAGTTAGAGCTGAGATGATACTCCATAACCCTATGTTATCTCCCATCTACCTTTCTGTTTCTCTCTATTCTCCATCTCCCTCCATCTCTCCATCCCCGTCTCCCTCCATCTCTCCATCCCCATCTCCCTCCATCTCTCCCTCCATACTGAGATATAACAGTGTTATCAGCGCGGCTCCACCAGTTCTCGTTAAGACATTAATTGAAAAAGTGTAATTAATCCTGAGAGGTGGCGAGACTGGACCCGAGAGAGAGCGAGATCATTATAACACTGTACATAGCCATAATGACATTTGAAATGTGTGTATTCCTTTGAAACTTGTGAGTGTAATGTTAACTGTTCATTTTTTATTGTTTATTTCACTTTTGTTTATTATCTATTTCATTTGCTTTGGCAATGTAAACACATGTTTCCCATGCCAATAAAGCCCTTTGAATTGAATTGAATTGAATTGAGAGAGAGAGAGAGCGGGAGGGAGGGAGCTTCTCTGGTCGGCATTGTGACCCAATACTGCCCCCTGTTGTTGCACTGTCAAATATTTTCAAAGTGTTTCGCTTAACTATGACACAGAAAGCAAGAGTGAGAAGAGGAAGGGAGAGATAGAGAGACTATCTGTAATGGTTAGGGCCAGGAGTTTTACCTTACCATGTGACTCAGGGCCCTGTGGTTTTCCTGGTCAGGTCACATGTTCAGGAAAAACTCCTTGCCCTGCTGATAGGTGTATGTAGTATGTCATTTTATGATGGATGTTATTTTAACCCTGTGATCAACTCATTAGTAATGTTGTACTTGTACAGCCACAAGCAGCTTAATTCTAATTAATTGAGGGTCAGTGTGAAGGACAATCAGAGATAGGAGGTGGGACACACTGGGTATGTGTAGTAGATTAAACCTACCACCTGATGGACTAGGAGCAACATTTATAGATCAAATCTACAAAGATAATTTGCTTTTGCCCTTTTGGTTGTGTGCAATATTTCAATTGGTTGGCCATGTAATAACCATATCTCTTGTACAGGAGAGAATACCCCCGCGATGTAAGTTCTACATACTGGTTGTAGTTCAAATGTGTGTCTTTCCTTACCTCTGATTTAAATACAGAGGTCTTGACTCCCAGCAGTCTGGAGAACTATTGAGAGAGGTGTTGTACCCCCTGTAGAGAGAGGGAGAGAGCGATGGAGCAAGGGAGTGAGCAAGGAGGGGAGGCCTACTCTATTATTATAATCTTCAGTTCTGGCTGTATGACCTTTCCTGAATGATTGTTTCTCATTTATGAGTGTGAGGTGTGATTTACCCAGTGGTTTGATCTCTCTCACCTGACCTTTGTAAATTGGCTGTTAAGCAGATCGGGACTCGACCCACCTGCCCCTTACATGACCGCCAACACACACGCACGCGTACCTACACCTAGGTGTGCGGACACACTCATGCAGGCACAAATGTATGGGATTCCTAATACCATTTATTTGTAATAATCAAACTTCTTCTCCCAAACATACCTCCCAGGTTAAACATTTGACCATAAGAGATGTGCCATTATAAAGTGAAGACAGCCACTCACAGCCAAGCTGACATTTTTGTATTCCAGATTCTAAGAAATACATTTGCTATATGATGATTTGATAACATCTTTACTGCATTGAATTGGTGATATGAAATTCCATAATAAGATATTATAAATTGATCTGCTTAATAGTATGTATATAATAATATATGTATAGATTCATGGTGAAATTTTCCTTCATGATTATTACCTTTGGTTTGTTAATGAATCTGGCAGATGAATGAAAGAAATGTAATTTTTTCCCCCTGTGACTCCTAAGCAGAGCATTAGAGCGCCCAGCTTGTGGTCCTGTATTACAGTAGAAAAAGGGGCTGAATTAATTTAGCCTAGCCAGGCTTCTAATTAACCACTGAATTACACACCCACACTGCTGCACACGAGAAAGAGCTAAACTATTGTTTAACAGATATATATTCGCTATCATTCTTTTTCTCCATCTGTCTCTCTCCTTCGCCTTCTTTTCATCCATTTTCAACCGCTGTCTGCCTTCCATCCATTCTTTCACACTTCTCTGGTATCTCACTCGCTCTCTGCCCCCCCCCCCCCCCCCCCCTTCCTGTCCTCCTCTCTCTCTTTTTCTCCCTCAGGCCTTGCAGTCCATAGCGCTGTTTCTCCATAGTGTCCCATTGTTCAGTAAAGCCGTGAGATTAATAAAGACCATTTCCAGGATTAAAAGGGATGATTTCATTAGGACTAACCAGTCAGGTTCCATTTTGGGGATTATATTGTGCAGATAATAGGCCTGGGATATTCTAAGGCATCTCATTAATATCTAATAGCAGGGAAATGTAGTTTGTGGGGACCCTCTTTCTGATTACTAAACGAACGTATACTTTTATCTGTAAGCCCTAAATGGCTATTTCAACACTGTTTCTGGGCTGGTCTTAGTGGTTCTGTGGTTCCCACTCATATGCCAGGCCTCCCAATGTAAAGATATGGTGTATTGGCTGAGAAGGAGACCTTGTAGGTCTAGTGTACATATAGGCACATTTAGCATACATACACTCATCCTTGAATACACATACCTTGGTCTCACTGTATAAGGCTGTTCTGATGTCGTCTAAACATGTTTCCTTCCCTTGTCTCCTCTCCATCTACCCTATTGAGATACACCTTTGTCCTGGCTTAGTCTCTCCTAGTCCCCATAGAGTTGTGGTCGATCGCTCCAAGGCATTCCTAGTCAATCACCAAACAGTTCTGTTAAAAACCCAATGATAAAGCCTTGCATTTAAAAAAATATATATATTCCATTCCTGCTGTTGGCGGTAGGTGCACTTTATTCTGCAACTCTAGCGCTGGGAAGGCAAAGTGTTCACATTTTAAAACAATTAATGTGTCTGAAGGTAGAACTCTGCCTACCCAGCAGGCCCAGAGAGCAAATCAAGTGCACCTATAGGCTTACCGCTGGCCAATCAGATAGCTCCGATCACTGTGTCTGCACAGTTTCCTCGAGCCACAGACTGTAAAAAAAAACGCACATCATTGAACGCACATCAAAGTTTGTACTGTGAGATTTCAAATCTCTTAAAACCATGACTAGAGAGAGATTCAAAGAATACAGCAAAGAGCTGCTATTTTATATACTGTATATGTTTAGGCCTAAGTGGTTATTTAGCACTGTCAACACTTTATTCAAAATGTTATAAGCCATAAAATACACGTTCTCCCTACTTCCACTCATGCTACAACCAGCACTGCAGATGCAATGAATGACTACAGGAAAGTGTTCCATAGGCTTGCGTTATTATTAGCGGTTCACCGCTGCTCCCTCCCTCCCCTGATTGGTTAATGTTGCATAGGCTTATGTTTTTTAAGTCATGTTTATAACAATCTGAGCGGTAGATCTCGGCTTGCACCTGAACTCAAAGTGATGTGGTGCCCACTGCCAGAAGGATGTGTCTCCTGGGGTACATCTCAATAGTCTAAACATTTTTCCGCCCCTCTTCTCCTTTCCTTCATGTGTCCTATTGAGATGCCCCCTCGGCCTCTCCTCCCAGTGGAGGCTGTTTTACGGGAGGGTCCTGTTTGTCGTCTGTCTGTCACAATGCCCCACAGCACACTGATGAAATGTGGACAACGGAGAGCAAGGTGGGCACAAGGGGAGCCTGCTGACTTAATGAGCCAATTTCTCAGATAATAAGATTGGTGGATATGCTAATATTTCTACCTTAAGGAGATAATTATGATGTAGGAGATAGAATATTCTATCTTAAAGCGACAGTGCACCGGTCCCAAACCTAGCGCTGTCTTGAGCTGTTATTTGAGGGGATAGGGATGGGAAGGGGATAGGAGGGGAGGGGAGTGTGTGCTGTGCAATATGCTATGTGCATGCTATGGAACAACAATGCCAACAAAGCCTTGATGTTTTTTAGTGTGTCGTGTGTTTTTTGGCGATGGCTTTGATCATGTGGAGTGTTTGACACAAGGAGGAGAGGCAGGGGACTTTTTGCCTTCATAAATATTTATCTCCTTACCAGAGGAAAAAATCAGAGAAAAAATTAAATCAATTGATCTTTATCGTTAACTGACCCAAAAGTATACTCTTAAAAATGTACAACTAAAACATTGCTCTCTCTTTCTCGGAGTTACACACGTCAACTTTTTCTTTCCTCAGGGTTGTGCTGTTACTTTTGCACTATTTCACAGTCCACTATTCACCTGACATTTACTTTAGCACTACATGATAAACAGATCATTTAGAATAAAATACTATTATGTTGTGTCAAATTATTTTATTGATATTTGAATATTACCACAATCAAAGCTGCAACTAAGAAAACCCTCTGTTTGCACTGTGGAGTGTTCAATCAGTTTGAAAGCATCCTTAATGCAGGCCTTGTGTTGACACCCACTAACAAGGGCAGGACCAGAGAGAGCCTGGCTTAATGTGGGGGGTGAAGAGTTAATGTTGGGCTGTTGATCCGCTACCATGAACCTTGTGTTACTGGTCTTAGCCACCTCTTCTATTTCTCTCTCTCTCTCTCTCTCTCTCTCTCTCTCTCTCTCTCTCTCTCTCTCTCCTCCCTCCTTGTCTCTGCCCTGTGCTGAACCTCTCTAATTAAGCACATAACAAGCTCCATCATGTAATTAAGAGCTCAGCTGGGCCAGAGAACACGCGAGAGAACAGGAGAGGATACACAGCCAGAGCCTAACAGCTTGGAGACAGAATTTACTAGTCATATTGGAAAATGCCAAATAGAAAACAGTAGTACTTCATGCAGTACTTTATTGTCCATCTGTTACAATGGACAATAACCAACACAGAAACACCTCAGTTGACAGGTGCACTGCAGCTGGTACTTCAAAGCTAAAATAGGGGGGGACTGTCTCCATAAAACACCCTACAAGACACACACACACAGACAAACACACCACAATCCGGGTCTCCACTCTCTTAGAGGGGTGTCTCCGCTGTGACAGTCATCCCCCAGGTGGTTTGTGCTGCAGCAACATTTTATTGTCTTTGTTCCTAAAAGGTGCAAAGTAAGAGTGACAGTGCAATGGCCTCTTCAGTGCACGCACATCTCTTTAGCATACTGATGAATGTGTGTGGTTCCCTCTCCGCAAGCGTTGCCTTTTGTGCCTCCCGTCCTGTCGAGCGACGCTTAATATAATTCATGTATATTTAAGGATCACTGCATCCTATTATGTACAATAAACTGGCTGCTTTATCCTTGACAGCACCTGGCGAGGCGAGGGGGCCAATCTGACAAACACACCCTTTCAAAATCTAATTTATTTAGTTAGAGTCGCTTTCAAAGACACTCGTGTAAACTATCATGTTTCCACTGTGATGTGAATACAGACAGGGAGTAATGGAATTAATTTCATATTCACAGGCGGGAGGCACACCCGGCCCTCTTACAAGGGCTCTATCAGTAAATTGTCAACAGCCGCGTCCCAACATTACAATGCAAACAAGGCTAGTTTTCAAACAGCTGATTTGAATAAGCTCAACAAGGAAACATATCAGGAGGACCTGCTTCAATGGCCTTTGTGTTCCTGCCAGGAGGGAGGGAGCGACGGAGGGAGGGAGAGAGAGATTGAGAGAGCGAGGCACGGAGAGGAGAGTGGAAGAGGAGGTGCGGCGACACTTTCGGAGGTGATGGTTGGCCGATAGTGCCGGAGGAATAGCAGTTAATTTGAATACGGCACCTCCAGCACAATTATTACGATTATCGTTGCCAAATCAAGGAAATAAATTAGAAGAGGGACTCCAGAAATGCAGAGCTTTTGTGCCATAGCATATAGGCCCAGTGGGAGGGAGGGGAGAACGGACTCTACCTAATTATCAGGTGTAGAGAGAGGGGAAGAATGTGACCGTGGATACTCTTCACTTTCTCATCCCCTCTCTCTCCCGCACTCTCCCACTTTCCCCCTCTCCCTGCCCTCTGTAATTTGAGTGCCAGCGGGAGGTAATTTACTTGCTGTCAATGGCCACAAGGCTGGAGGCAGGGAAGATGGGACAGGAGGAGAGGAGAGGAAAGGGGAGAGGAGGGAAGTGGAGAAACTTTCTGTCTCTAGTGAGACTTTCCACTGTGACTCAATCCCAAACCCCTCACACCCCAAACTCACCATGACCACACATAATCACCATGATGACAGGGTGACAATGACACACTAGATAAGCAGGCTGACTGTGACCAAAGAACACCAACCGCCCTGTGACCTGCCATTTAGCCACTTGGACCTCTGTTAACCTTTTGAGCTTTGACCCCACAGAACCCTCTTTATCAGGGTCAGCTGCCATTGACAAAAATAAGTGATGACAGCTTCCTGTGAGTCATGGTGGGCAGGAAGTCTTAGGGTCATACTGTGTGGAACACACACAGGTCATAGGTTAAATGTGTGTGTGTGTGTGTGTGTTCTTGGTCTCTGTACAGGAAATAGTGTGATGAACACACATCTGCATGGTATCAAAGTTGAACCTGCATCCTGGTCTGGCCTAAAAAAACATGTTTGGGTGACATCTTCTGTCTCATAACTGAAATACACACATCCATGTATTAATCATAATACTTCCATTTCTTCCTCCCTAAACCTCTCTTTTTATGATGTCCAGGATGTGGCAGCAATCACGTATATGGATCTAAAGTAAACAGTCCATCTACATGGTGCAATGGAGAGCTGCAGTATTACAACATCCTTTATGCTTAGTTATCTTCCT
The DNA here is from genome assembly GCF_045791955.1 of Oncorhynchus clarkii lewisi. NCBI lineage: Eukaryota > Metazoa > Chordata > Actinopteri > Salmoniformes > Salmonidae > Oncorhynchus > Oncorhynchus clarkii. The sequence goes on from NC_092153.1 coordinate 54,060,445, forward strand.
GTGTATTTAAATGTTACTGTTGTGTTGGGTAAGATGTGGTGCTTCCTGCTCTGTGAGAACTGCTGCTTAGTGGACTGCTGAGGATGTCTACTTTTATGTTGTCATTGGGCATGAGAAACAAAAAGCCATTTTCAGACAGATGGAACTGAACAATCAAGACTATTACTGTAGATTTCATAATCACACTGCACGCTTCACTGCTAACAAGGCCTGCTGCCTACTTATCTCCTTCCCACTCCCCCCCTCTCCTCCTCTTTTCTAATTTCTGAGGACCACTCAGTGTTCTTTTAGAGGCACACCTCCCATCTCCCTCTCCGCTCATCCCCCCAACCTCTCTCCCTATTCCATCCCTCTCGCCACTCATTCCCCTTTCCTTTTCCTCCCTCTACCCCTCCATTCTCCCGTTCCTCTCTCCTTACCCCATAGTGTTTTCCCATCCCAACGTTTACCCATAGCTCTTTCTCCCTTCCTTCCTTCCTTCCTTCCTTCCTTCCTTCCTTCTCTCCATCCCAGGTCATGGTGAGTCATCCCATGGCAGTGTGATTCATGCTGCTGGGGGCTCCTATCTCCCAGGAGAAATTAACAGCCATTTTAATCTTGCCGACGACTCCAATTCATTACCTCGCCCATCTTTTGTCCATCTCTCTCTCCTTCTATCACACGCATCTCACTCTCAGGTGTCAAACGTCACTTAACATCCCTGCCAATCACACAGATTCAGAGGAGAGCTGAAGGAGAGAGAGTTAGAGACAGAGAAAGACCATACACCTATACCTCCGTTCTCTAGCACTACATCCACTTTCCTCCTCCTCGTCCCCTTGTTATTCCTTCTACCTTCATTATTTTCTCTTAATCCCCCATCAATCCCAACTGCTTTTGACTCCATCACTCTTTCACCCCATCCTCCTGTTCTACCACTCCTTCCCTCACTTCACTAATTCCCCTCTTCTTTTGGCCTTGTCTACTGTAGCTATATGTCTGCCAGACCCATGGAGATTGAGCGTGACACAGAAGGGTGCTATAACTGTTCTGTGCAATCAAATACTAACAAAATGGCCGCCACTGGTAATTTCAAACACCACTAAAATGGCAGCAGATTCCTACTGAGTGATGAATGATGGACAGTCACAGTCTCTTTATTCCTTCCCCACCCTCCTCTGTCTGTTTCTAATTAAGCACACATAATCGGCCAAGCCCTTGACCTGACCATTTCTCTCTCTCTCTCTCTCATTGCGTAATAAAAACATCAGTGATTTTTCAAAAATATTCAGTCAACTGTTTTTCTGTAGATCATCTCCATCCAGTGTGTGAGTGATGGATGCGAGTTGGGTTATTGAGCCCACTGGGTAGAGTGAATTAAAGATGACCATCTTACATTAATGTCATTATTACCCACAAAGACAGGACAGTTTTATGACCAATGTGTAATTACTCTTCTCTTGCATATTTAGATAATCTCTTCCATCATTACACCATCCATGTACAGCACTGGCTAGGGCACTGTGTGTGTGTGCGTGCGTGTCTGTGTGAGAGTGCGTGCGTGCGTGCGTGCACGTTTATATTAGGCATGTGTGTGTGTCTATGCGAGTGTGTATGCCTCTGTGTGTCATGGCAATCATTCCACCTCGGAGTGGTCTGACTCTATTTACTCTGCTGTTAGTTAGATTGTGCCAGACGGCAACCATTCCGTGCCCTGGCATCGCAGAGTCCCATCGATCACACTATCTCTAACAGCGACAGGACCTCATGTCAGCCATCTTGGCTCATGTGGGTCTGTAATGGACGAGGCGGGTGACGGATGCATGTTTTGGGCGGTGTGTGTATGTCGTAGTGGGAGATAACTCTAACAAGATGATGTCCCATCCCACCCTGCCCCCATCTCCTCCGCTCATCTTCTCAACCCGATCAGTGGACTGCTATAAGACTGACAGTGTGAGACTGCTTTGAAAGAGAGAGAAAGGGAGAGAGGGATGAATAGATGGAGAGAGAGACAGAGATATCACACCAAGGACAAGCCCTTACTGACAACACACACCAATTAAAACACAGACACTCAGACCTCGCTCTACCCTCTCTCAACCCCCTTCTCCCCTTCTATCACAGATTCACACCAGGGTTAAGTCCAGGGTGAGAATATTCAGCTGTATGCTTGATAATTATCCAACACTGTCAGTAATTATAAAGTTTGGATAATCAAAAAGAAAGCCGGGAGAAGCTGCCCAGTAATGCGAGCCTACCAGACAAGCCAAATGCCATCTATGCTCGATTCGAGGCAAGCAGCACTGAACCACGCATGAGTGCACCAGCAGTTCCGGAAGGCTGTGTGATCTATCTCTCCGTAGCCGATGTGATTAAGACCTTTAAACAGGTTAACATTCATAAGGCCGTGGGTCAGACGGATTACCAGAATGCGAACTCAGAGCATGCACTGACCAGCTGACAGGTATCTTCACTGACATTTTCAACCTCTCCCTGACCCAGTCTGTAATACCTACATGTTTCAAGCAGACCACCATAGTCCCTGTGCCCAAGAAAACAAAGGTAACCTGTCTAAATGACTATCACCCCCATAGCAATGCTTTGAAAGGCTGGCTCACATCAACACCATTATCCCAGACACCCTGGATCCACTCCAATTTGCATACCATCCCAACAGATGCCACAATCTCTATTGCACTCCACACTGCCCTCTCCGACCTGGACAATTGTGAGAATGCTGTTCATTGAATTCAACACCATAGTGCCTTCCTCATCACTAAGCTCAGGACCCTGTGACTGAACACATCCCTCTGAAACTGGATCCTGAACTTCTTGATGGGTCATCCCCAGGTGGTGAAGGTAGGCAATAACACATCCGCCACACTGACCCTCAACATGGGGGTCCCTCAGGAGTGCGTGTTTAGTCCCCTCATGTGTGTCATGGGTGAACATGGAGTACGACTCCAACGCCATCATTAAGTTTGCTTACGACATGACGATGGTCGGCCTGATCACCAACGACCATAATACCGCCTATAGAGAGGTTAATGACCTGGCAGTGTGGTGCCAGGACTACAAGAAACGGAGGGCCAAGCACATCACCATCCACATCGACGGGGCTGTAGAGGAGCGGTTTGAGAGCTTCAAGTTCCTCTGTGTCCACATCGCTAAGGAATTAACATGGTCCACACACAGCAAAACAGTCGTGAAGAAGGCACAACAACACCTCTTCCCCCTCAGGAGGCTGAAAAGATTTGACATGGACCCTCAAACAGTTCTACAGCTGCAACAGTGAGAGCATATTGACTGGCTGCATCACCGCTTGGAATGGCAACTGCTTGGCATCCATAAGACGCTACAGAGGATGGTGCGTACGGCCCAGTTCCCTGCTATCCAGGACCTCTATATCAGACGGTGTCAGAGAAAGGCACTAAATATTGTCAAAGTCTCCAGCCACCCAAGTCATAAACTGTTTTCTCTGCTACCACACGGCAAGCAGTACCGGTGCCTGTAACCAACAGGTCCCTGAACAGCTTCTACCCCAAAGCCATAAGACTACTAAATACAGTGCCTTGCGAAAGTATTCGGCCCCCTTGAACTTTGCGACCTTTTGCCACATTTCAGGCTTCAAACATAAAGATATAAAACTGTATTTTTTTGTGAAGAATCAACAACAAGTGGGACACAATCATGAAGTGGTACAACATTTATTGGATATTTCAAACTTTTTTAACAAATCAAAAACTGAAAAATTGGGCGTGCAAAATTATTCAGCCCCCTTAAGTTAATACTTTGTAGCGCCACCTTTTGCTGCGATTACAGCTGTAAGTCGCTTGGGGTATGTCTCTATCAGTTTTTCACATCGAGAGACTGAAATTTTTTCCCATTCCTCCTTGCAAAACAGCTCGAGCTCAGTGAGGTTGGATGGAGAGCATTTGTGAACAGCAGTTTTCAGTTCTTTCCACAGATTCTCGATTGGATTCAGGTCTGGACTTTGACTTGGCCATTCTAACACCTGGATATGTTTATTTTTGAACCATTCCATTGTAGATTTTGCTTTATGTTTTGGATCATTGTCTTGTTGGAAGACAAATCTCCGTCCCAGTCTCAGGTCTTTTGCAGATTCCATCAGGTTTTCTTCCAGAATGGTCCTGTATTTGGCTCCATCCGTCTTCCCATCAATTTTAACCATCTTCCCTGTCCCTGCTGAAGAAAAGCAGGCCCAAACCATGATGCTGCCACCACCATGTTTGACAGTGGGGATGGTGTGTTCAGCTGTGTTGCTTTTACGCCAAACATAACGTTTTGCATTGTTGCCAAAAAGTTCAATTTTGGTTTCATCTGACCAGAGCACCTTCTTCCACATGTTTGGTGTGTCTCCCAGGTGGCTTGTGGCAAACTTTAAACGACACTTTTTATGGATATCTTTAAGAAATGGCTTTCTTCTTGCCACTCTTCCATAAAGGCCAGATTTGTGCAATATACGACTGATTGTTGTCCTATGGACAGAGTCTCCCACCTCAGCTGTAGATCTCTGCAGTTCATCCAGAGTGATCATGGGCCTCTTGGCTGCATCTCTGATCAGTCTTCTCCTTGTATGAGCTGAAAGTTTAGATGGACGGCCAGGTCTTGGTAGATTTGCAGTGGTCTGATACTCCTTCCATTTCAATATTATCGCTTGCACAGTGCTCCTTGGGATGTTTAAAGCTTGGGAAATCCAAATCCAAATCCAGCTTATAACTTCTTCACAACAGTATCTCGGACCTGCCTGGAGTGTTCCTTGTTCTTCATGATGCTCTCTGCGCTTTTAACGGACCTCTGAGACTATCACAGTGCAGGTGCATTTATACGGAGACTTGATTACACACAGGTGGATTGTATTTATCATCATTAGTCATTTAGGTCAACATTGGATCATTCAGAGATCCTCACTGAACTTCTGGAGAGAGTTTGCTGCACTGAAAGTAAAGGGGCTGAATAATTTTGCACGCCCAATTTTTTGTTAATTTTTGTTAAAAAAGTTTGAAATATCCAATAAATGTCGTTCCACTTCATGATTGTGTCCCACTTGTTGTTGATTCTTCACAAAAAAATACAGTTTTATATCTTTATGTTTGAAGCCTGAAATGTGGCAAATGGTCGCAAAGTTCAAGGGGGCCGAATACTTTCGCAAGGCACTGTAGTTAACCAAATAGCTACCCGGACTATCTGCATTGATTCTCTTTGCAGTAACTATTTCAACTCACCACATACGCTGCTGCTAATGTTTATTATCTATCCTGTTGCCTAGTCACTTTACCCCTACCTACAGTGCATTCAGAAAGTAGTCAGACCCCTTCCATTTTTCTACATTTTGTTACGTTACAGCCTTATTCTAAATCCTCATCATTTTACACACAATACTCCATAATGACAAAGTGAAAGTGAAAGTGAAAACAGAAATACATTATTTACATAGGTATTTAGATCCTTTGCTATGAGACTTGACATTGACCTCAGGTGCATCCTGTTTCCATTGATCACCGTTGAGATGTTTCTACAAATTGATTAGAGTCCACCTGTGCTAAATTCAATTGATTGGACATGATTTGGAAAGTCACACACCTGTCTATATAAGGTCACACAGTTGATAGTGCATGTCAGAGCAAAAACCAAGCCATGAGGTTGAAGGAATTCTCCGTAGAGCTCCGAGACAGAATTGTGTCGAGGCAGAGATCTGGGGAATGGTACCAAAACAATTATTCAGCATTGACGGTCCCCAAGAACACCGTGGCCTCCATCCCTCTTAAATGGAAGAAGTTTGGAACCACCAAGACTCTTCCTAGAACTGTCCGCCCGATCAAACTGAGCAATCAAGGGAGAAGTGTCTTGGTCAGGGAGGTGACCAAGAACCTGATGGTCACTCTGATAGAGCTTCAGAGTTCCTCTGTGAAGATGGGAGAACCTTCCAGAAGGATAACCATCTCTGCAGCACTCCACCAATCAGGCCTTTATGGTAGTGGCCAGATGGAAGCCACTCCTCTGTAAAAGGCAAATGACAGCCCGCTAGGAGTTTGTCAAAAGGCACATAAAGGAAAGAAGGAGTGGCTTCAGCACAGTCTCTGAATGTCCTTGAGAGGCTCAGCCAGAGCTCGGACTTGAACCCAATCAAACTTCTCTGGAGAGACCTGAAAATAGCTGTGCAGCGACGCTCCCCATCCATCCTGAGAGCTTTAGAGGATCTGCAGAGAAGCGTGGGAGAAACTCCCCAAATACAGGTGTGCCAAGCTTGTAGCGTCATACCCAGGAAGACTCAAGGCTCAAGGCTGGTTTTGCTTTGTCACTGTGGGATATTGTGTGTAGATTGATGAGGGGGAAAAAACAGTTTAATCAATTTCAGAATAAGGCTATAAAAAGTCAAGGGGTCTGAATACTTTCAGAATGCACTGTATATGTACATATCTACCTCAATTACCTCATGCCCTTGCACATCGACTTTATGTTTCTCTCTGCATTGTTGGGAAGGGCCCGTAAGTAAGAATTTCACTGTTAGTCTATACCTGTTGTTTACGAAGCATCTGTCTTCCTCTCTTCATCTTTCCGTCTCTCCCTCCCTATCTTCTTTTGTAATGTGGTAAATCACAGAAAGCTGTGGGACTAAGCTCTGATCAGGTTATTTCCTTGTCTCGCACACACTACCCTCTCAGTGGGAGTCCTAAAGCACAGATCAGTGTTTGAATGTCTCGCAGTGATGGAGAGTGTTGTGTGTGTGTGCGTGCGTGTAGTACAGAGGAAACATGAATGGCTGTGCTGTGCAGTGGAATGCCAAGGTGCATGGTGGTTGACAGGAGGCAAGCTTCATGGTGATTTGATGTAGTACTTTCTGTGATTAATTAGCCCCGCCAGTTGTTACAGAAACAGACTAAATAAACAACTTGAGTCACTAACGATCAAAGCCACTGCACCACGCCTGTCAGAAGGGGAACACACACTCGCACCTGTGGGACAATCACACACACACACTTACACCTGTGGGATGCTACTCTACTCGAGCAACACTCTAAAGCTTTGTAAACACTGCAGGCCTTAATGCTTAAATCCCTTTTTCAGATCCGTTTTGGAATCCTGACTGTCCAAACAACAAGTTACAAGTGACCAAATCGGATTTTTGTGTGTTCAGACAGAAGTAATTTGCTGACATGGCTACTCTAGTTGTCATAGTAATGACGGGTGTGTGCACAGTGGTGTAGGCTGATTGGTGGTGGTGCTCAGAAGTTATGTAGCAAGCTAAAGTGACAACAATGCCTGCCGTGGATGTTTCCCAATTGCTTTGAAAGTTCCATATTATAGTGTAAGGTGCCTTCAAAAAGTATGTATACCCCTTGACTTATTCCACATTTTGTTGTGTTACAGCCTGAATTAAAAATGGATTATATATTTTTTTCTCACTCATCTACAAACAATAACCCCTAATGATAAAGTGAAAACATGTTTTTAGTAATGTTAGCAAATGTATTGAAAATATCTCATTTACATTAGTATTCACACCCCTGAGTCAATACATGTTAGAATCACTTTTGGCAGCAATTACAGCTGCAAGTCTTTCTGGGTAAGTCTCTAAGAGCTTTGCTCACCTGGATTGTACAATATTTGCACGTTGTTCTTTTTAAAATTCTTTAAGCTTGTCATGTTGGTTGTTGTTGATTGTTGTTGTTGTTGATCATTATTAGACATCAATTTTCAAGTCTTGCCATAGATTTTCAAGACGATTTTAGTCGAAACTATCACTAGGCTACTCAAAAACATTCAATATGGTCTTGGTAAGCAACTCCAGTGTATATCTAGCCTTGTGTTTAGGTTATTGTCTTGATGAAAGGTGAATTTGTCTCCCAGTGTCTGTTGGAAAGCAGACTGAACCAGGTTTTCCTCAAGGATTGTGCCTGTGCGTAGCTCTATTCCATTAATTTTTTCCCAAAAACAACTCACTAGTCCTCGCCAGTGACAAGCATACCCATAACATGATGCAACCATTACCATGCTTGAAAATATGAAGAGTGGTACTCAGTGATGTGTCGTGTTTGCCCCAAACATTACGCTTTGTATTCAGGACAACGTTAATTTCTTTACCACAGTTTTTGTAGTTTAACTTTAGTGCCTTATTGCAAACAGGATACGTGTTTAGGAATATATGTATTTTGTACAGTGTCATGACGTGCCCTGGGGGAGGATCATAACCATAAGCTCTCTCCACAGTTTTTTATGACTTTACGACAGGTCATAAATACCTGGTAGAACCTGCCACACAGTATTGAGAGAGTCTAAATTAACAAAGACCTCTCTTGGCCAAACTCCTAATCCCCAAAATGGGAGAAATAAACAATATTTATACTTTTGAGAATGTGGGCATGGTCTGTGGACACTTATGGGACAGTTATGACAAGTGTGTTTCATTTGTTGATCTCATGAAGGACAGGAAACACACATATCTGTCTCTCTTAAAGTGTACATTTCCCAGCTTTATAATTTCCCAGCTTTATCAGGTTTACATTAAATATTGTGAAAAGTATGTGATTAAACATGAAACTATTTGTGAAAAGATGTAATGTGATGTTAACCTTCTAAATGAGAGTATGGGTTTTTCATATAAAGTGAACCAAATCAATGGCCACACCCATGTGAGCATAGACACGGACCGTCCTTGTATAAAACCCACTTGTGACACAATTCACCCGAGACCACGCAAACCACGGTGTAAGCTGAGGTTGCAAATGGTTGAACAACAATACTACCTAATAAAATGTACATGAGACTAGAAAACATGTAGCTGAAGCTATGTGTGAAATGGTTTACAACTACAAGAACGGAGACCATACAGCTGTAGTTTGGCTACACGGCTGGAAATGGTTAAACTCTGAGACTATCGATCACTACAGAATAAGAACAAATCTTAGACGTAGAATTACTAGTCTGCAGCTAGAAATGACATAAGTCTAGAGCGAGAATACAGACAACCGCCGAAGTAACTATTCTATGAGAACATTTCCGAATGGTCCGTTGAAGTATCCATTCTAACCTACAACCACGAAAGACATTGGGTGCGGTCATAACACTTGTCCACTTACCCACACCTTATGCCCTTGGTGGTCGCCATCTTGGAGGGTGGTCCAAATTAATAGCCAAGCAAGGATAGTTTGCATCGTTAGCCCCTCAGCCCTCGTTTTCAGTCGGCTTTGCGAGTGTACAATTATGTTCACTCCGAGGCCTGAAACTCCCCGTAATTAAATTCACGACGATTGTACATCCGCTAAGAAAGTACCTGAAAACCTAAAAACCTAAAAACAACATCAATGGAGAAGACAACATACAGGTGTAAGTGAAAATGAATGCAAATAAGTTAGACATTTTGCTACTACGTAAAAAGTAAATATATTTTTGTTTGGTTATCTTTGGAAATTGTAGAAATAAAACATTTCCCTTCTTCAGAAGTTACAGCTAGGCAGGCTAACATTAGTTAGCTCATTAATTTGCTAGCTATCATACAGTACGCATATATTAATAATTGTATATTTAATATAAGTAGACATGCACTCATAATTGAATATAGCACATATAAATCACCCACAAGCTACCGGTGGCTGAAATCACAATCACTGCGCATGAATGAGTGACGAATTTCCGGCCAATGGTGGTCCATTTAAAAATCATTCCTTCCTCCCTCGCCCCTTGCCCTGCAAGCGTATACTCATCAGACGTCATGATACGTCATCAGAAGTGTCCACTTAATTTGAGGGCTGAGGGGATAGGGTGTGTCTTTTAAGTGTTTGGACCGCAGCCATTGTGACTTCTGGGAGAGTTAACCAGAGACTCTGATGAACTCTACAGGACGATCGAGGATTCCAACAGAGAAGACAACAACGACATATGGGCATAAATATATAAATTGCAAACATTCTCGAATGAGCGGCCGTTCATGTGCAAAGGTTTAGCATTTCAATGAATATAATTATAGACTGTGTGTAGTGAATCCATTTTGTCTTTCCCGCTCTCTGTCCCCACCCCTTCCCTTTGTCTATCAAATCGTCATATCGGCTTAGCCCACTAGAGACTTTTCTATCATTGTTAACAACCAATATCTACTGTTTGTTTGTGATGTATTTCTGTGATTATTTAGTTACTTAGTAAATAAATAATTAAGCCAATTTGTATATTGCTGATTAACCTCTTTATCCTACCCCCTCCTTTTTCGAACATTCTGTTAAAAATCGTGCAACTTTTCAGCGTCCTGCTACTCATGCCATGAATATGGTATATGCATATGATTAGTATGTGTGGATAGAAAACACTCTGAAGTTTCTAAAACTGGTTAAATCACGGCTGTGACTATAACAGAGCGTGTGTTTCATCGAAAAGCGCAAGAAAAACTGGTCACTGAAATCTGAAAAAAGTATCCATGCGCCCCTTTCATGGATTATTTAAAGGAAACCAAATTTAATATGGAGACAGATGCAATTCCTACAGCTTCCACACGATGTCGCCAAAAACGTCATTTTCATTGACAAAAATCCATTGAGACATTATCAATAGATCCGTGATTCCATCCAGCCTACCTCAATCGATTTTGGAAGATTGAAAAATGGACACTGTTTTCTTTTGTAGCTGCTATTGAATACAGATCGCCCAGTGATCAATTTGATCGCTTATTAACGTTTACAAATACCTAAAGTTGGGTTATAAAAGTAGGTTGAAGTGTTTTGTCAAGGAATATAGGCAACTTATATAATTTTTAAACATGACGTTGCGTGTTGGAAGAGAGCTTTTTTCGTGATGCAGACAGGCTATACAAATGGATATTTTGGGCATTCATGGACGGATTTAATCGGGAAAAAGACCAATTTGTGATGTTTATGGGACATATAGGAGTGCCAACAAAGAATATCATCAAAGGTAATGAATGTTTTATATTTTATTTCTGCGTTTTTGTGTAGCACCGGCTACGCTAATTCTTTTGTTTACGTCGCCTTCAGGCATTTTGGGGTGTTGCATGCTATCAGATAATAGCTTCTCATTCTTTCGCCGAAAAGCATTTTAAAAATCTGACTTGTTGGCTAGATTCACAACGAGTGTAGCTTTAATTCAATACCCTACATGTATATTTTAATGAACGTTTGAGTTTTAACGAGTACATTTAGCATTTAGCGTAGTGCATTTGCATTTCCAGGTGCCAGGGACGTCTGCGTCTCAAGTAGGAGCAATAAATAAATTTTGAAAACTAGGGTTCGTGCAGATAACCAAGAATTTTACGACGTTTGGAATGAGACTAATGAGGTAACATTTAATAATGAATTAATAGAAGACTGATAAGATATGAAAATATCTGAAGAGTCTCTTCGGGAAATAGAGACTATCAACATTTTCCCATGGTGCTCAGACTTCCTAGTTAATTAAAGTTTACAAGATTAGTTTAATCACAAAATAATAATTACACATAGAGAATTGATTTGCTAAAATAATAGTCTTCACATTTAATGATAGTAACAGACACGACAATAGGCTTCTTTCTTTTCACTTTGTCATTTAGGTTAGTGTTGTTGATCGATCCTGGATACAGCCATTAAACTCTGTTACTAAAGTAACCATTGGCCTCATGGTGAGATCCCTAAGCGGTTTTCTTCCTCTCCGGCAACTGAGTTAGGAAGGACGCCTGTATCTTTGTAGTGATTGGGTGTATTGATACACCATCCAAAGTGTAATTAATAACTTCACCAAGCTCAAAGGGATATTCAATGTTTGCTTATTTTTTTATTTACCCATCTACTAATAGGTGCCCTTCTTTGAAAGGCATTGGAAAACCTCCTTGGTCTTTGTGGTTGAATATGTGTTTGAAATGTACTTTTCGACTAGGGGACCTTACAGATAATTTTATGTGGGGTACAGAGATGAGGTAGTAATTAAAAAATGATGTTAAACACTATAATTGCACACAGAAAGTCCATGTAACTTATTATGTAACTTGTTAAGCACATTTTTATTCTTGAACTTATTTAGGCTGCCATAACAAAGGGGTTGAAAACGTATTGACTAAAGACATTTCAGCTGTTCATTTTAAATTAATTTGTAAAAATCTCTAAAAACATAATTACACTTTTACATTATGGGGTATTGTGTGTAGGCTAGTGAAAGAAAATCTAAACTACCTACGAAGGTCATTTGAAATGTGGCTTGATATGTCCGATTCCATGTGCTTTTTGGCTGTTCAGACTTTATGAAAAATAATAGATTAGAGTCAAGTATGCAAAAAAATATGTATTTGAGTCACTTCAAATTGATAATGTGAACAAGGCTTAAAACACACCAATACTCTTTGTTGGATCACCTAATCAAAAACATGTGTTTCCCAAATAATGGGAGGAGATACACTGGTGGGCCATTGCCGATTCCCTTTGGGGTCGTTGCCTACGCAAGAAGAATTGTTTTGTATAAAAAGAAAAAAGAAACTTCAAAGATATTAGCTAGGTGGATCACTAAATAAATTATTCATTCCAGTGCAATACACAGAGGGGTAGGTTTAGAACATTTCTGACAGACACATTTCAGGAGATTTACCCCCCCCCCCCCCCAAAAAGCATAATTATTCATTTTTCATATCAAAAGAATATAATACAATCATAATAAACTACATTTCTATACCACAATAGACCTGTGAGTGAAGTAGAACCTTGTTCATCAGGATCATAAAGTGAAACCTCAGCTAAGCCCTGATGGTAGGGCGTTCAGTGCTGCGACATCAGTGTAGAAGTAGTAATAAAGCAAATGTGGAAAATTACACCCTATTCCCCTTTAAGTGCATTTCTTTTGACCAGAGCTCCATAGGCCTCTGTAGGACTCTGGTCAAAACTAGCACAGTTTACGGGGGAATATGGTGTCATTTGAGATGCAGTTATAGTTTTAATTCCAATAAAGAGAAAAGGCAAGGTCATACGGTGAACTACCCCCCACCCCCCATTATACGATCACAAAGACAGGCTGGGAGAGTGCATAATATCCTCATAGCTATTTTTACCCTCAAATTAAAATCTATGACATGTTGAAATGACTGCAGTGTGCAAGAGGGGTATTCAAACTAGACACTAATGACTCTTATTAATGGCCTGAATGAAGTCTTGACAGGTCGTGTGTCATTTGTCGAGCAATGCTCCACTGGCATAATGGCTAATGTAAGTGGGTATAATTATATATATTATACCCTATCTTATGGTATTTTGGCAGGACTATGAAGGAACTAGGCAGTTAGGAGAAGAGTGAAAGCGCTGAGAGAGAGAGAGAGAAAGCAAAAACTTTATCACATTTAAATAACTATTCAGACCCTTTCCTCAGTACTTTGTTGAAGCACCTTGGGCAGCGATTACAGCCTTAAGTCTTCTTGGGTATGACGCTACAAGCTTGGTACATCTGTATTTGGGGAGTTTTTCCCCATTCTTCTCTGCAGATCCTCTCCTGCTCTGTCAGGTTGGATGGGGAGCGTTGCTGCACAACCATTTTCAGGTCTCTCCAGAGATGTTAGATAGGGTTCAAGGCTTGGCTCTGGCTGGGCCACTCAAGGACATTCAGAGAAGTGTCTCGAAGCCACTCCTGTGTTGTCTTGGCTGTGAGCTTAGGGTCGTTGTCCTGTTGGAAGGTGAACCATCCCCCAGTCTGAGGTCCTGAGTGCTCTGGAGCAGGTTTTGCTCAAGAATCTCTCTGTACTTTGCTCTGTTAATCTTTCCCTCGATCCTGACTAGTCTCCCAGTCCCTGCCGCTGATAAACATCCCCACAGCGTGATGCTGCTGCCACCATAAGGATGGTGACAGGTTTCCTCCGGATGTGACATTTGGCATTCAGGACAAAGAGTTCAATCTTGGTTTCATCAGACCAGAGAATATTGTTTCTCATGGTCTGATAGTCCTTTAAGTGCCTTTTGGCAAACTCCAAGCGGGATGTCTAGTGGCTTTTACTGAGGAGTGGCTTCCGCCTGGCCACTCTGCCATAAAGGCCTGATTGGAAAGGTGCAGCAGAAATGGTTGTCCTTCTGGAAGGGTCTCCCATCTCCACAGAGGGACTGGAGCTCTATCAGAGTGACCATCGGGTTCTTGGTCACCTCCCTGACCAAGGCCCTTCTCCCCTGATAGGTCAGTTTGGCCGGGCGGCCAGGTCTAGGAAGAGTATTTGTGGTTCCAAACTTCTTCCATTTAAGAATGATGGAGGCTATTGTGTTCTTGGTGACCTTCAATGTTGCAGAAATGTTTTGGTACACAGTCCTGTATTGGAGCTCTACGGACAATTCCTTCCATGGCATGGTTTTTGCTCTGACATGCACTGTCAACTGTGGGACCTTATATAGACAGGTGTGTGCCTTTCCAAATCATGTCCAACCAGTTGAATTTACCACAGGTGGACTCCAATCAAGGATGATCAATGGAAACAGGATACACCTGAGCTCAGGATACACCTGCGCTCGAGTCTCATAGCAAAGGGTCTGAATAATTACAGTGCCAGTCAAAAGTTGACACACCTACTCATTCAACGGTTTTTATTTGTACTATTTTCTACATTGTAGAATAAAATTGAATACATCCAAACTATGAAATAGCACATATGGAATCATGTAGTAACCAAAAAAGTGTTAAACAAATCAGTATCTATTTTATATTTTAGATTCAAAGTAGCTGCCCTTTGCCTTAATGAGACCTTTGCACACTCTTGGCATTCTCTCAACCAGCTTCATGAGGAATGCTTTTCAAACAATCTTGAAGAAGTTCCCACATATGCTGAGGACTTGTTGGCTGCTTTTCCTTCACCCTGCTATCCAACTCATCCCAAACCATCTCAATTGGGTTGAGGTCGGGTGATTATGGAGGCCAGGTCATCTGATGCAGCACTCCATCACTCTCTTTGGTCAAATTGCCTGTCATGACTCTCTCTCCTTGGTGAGGGTAAAAGATGCCAAATCAGCTTGGCACATGGCTGACAGATAAGGGGGGGTTATAACTTAACAGCTGGTCATAAATCGTTTGCAGAAACTCTCCTTCATTGCCTTGCAGTATCGCGAAACAAATCCTTTTGTCTACAGACCTTTGCCTTCAACAACTCTAACAGCCAAAGAATGAAATTTGGAACAATATTCATAAGACAGGAATGGTAAGAATGGTCCGTGGGGATCTAAAGAATAGTCCTGTCATATGGTTTATTATTTTGTGATGTCATTAAGGACAGTATGAATAAGTAACTGTAACTTTGAAAGTGTACTCATCCTATGTATCCAGTTCTAAATGTTGTATAAAATATATGATTAAATATGAAAATACTTTTGTGAAGATAGCAATGTGACTTTATCCTTCTAAATGAGATAATTGCTTTCCATATAAACTTGTGCCCAGTCAATTACCACTCCCAAGTGAGCACAGACATTGTGTCTGTGTGATGGAATGCCCCCTTTTGGCCAGAGTGCTTAAAAGGACTAGCTAACCAAATTTAGCCAAGACCAGCCTGACGTACAGCGTCAGTTGAACATTACGAAATGGTTTAACCTCTACATACCAAAAAGACGTGAGGCCGTGGTATACACGTTGAAATGGTTAGAAACTTTGTACTGAGACCAGACAGCGTGGAGTGGTGGCTACACAGCTGAAAATGGTTAGAATCTCTGAAACTCTCAACACGAGTGTAGAAGGTAAAGATTACATCAGAACATTCAAGTCTGCAGCTGTGCATGTAAAAGTAGTCCATAGAACTTTGACTGAAGACACGGGGGGGGGGGGGGGGACAATCCCCTGTGATACAACAGTTGGTACATCTGAAATATCTATTCTAATGACTATTCCAAGACCTGAGAAACTCTACAAAGAAGAAGGACATTGTGACTTCTGGTGGACAACCAGAACCGTACATCGAGCGACTACCCATAGACGGATTGATTGGTTTCTACAGAGAGACGACAGAGAGAGACAGCTACGCGTAAATATATATTGCATTTCTAATCCGAATTAACAGTGGTTAGTGTGCTAAGTATACTGGTTACTGTGAACGTAGTTTCCAAATGTATGTACGATAAGTTGACTCTCTTTGTTTCTCCCTCTCTTTATCTTTCCCCACCCCCTTTCCACTGTGTAACAAGCCGTCATATCATGTCAGTCCACTAGGGATTTTTATCTCATGTAAGTGTGTATGTGTATTCTGTGTTATTATTTAGTTAATTAGTAAATAAATGATTAAATCAATTTGTGTAGTACTGATTATTATACTGTTCCCCATGTTGTGTCGTGAGTGACTGTTTGTTGTAATTCGGTCCGTGTTTGTGGGCTATCATTTGTTGCCTTGTATATTTGTGTTTTTTGAGTAAAATACTTCAATTACTCATATCTGCTGTCCTGCACCTGACTCCCTACACCAGCTACACATAGGACCGCTACAAATAATTAATAATTGACTGTTATTGATGTAAGAGATATCTATATATCTTTAGAATTTAAGTCGGGAGATAGTAACTTGTTAAACAACTTTTCCCGTGGTGCCCCAGATTCCTAATGAGTTCATTGTTACATGATTCATAAAATCAATAAGTCATCAGATTAATGATGGTCATGTCACGACAAGCCCTTACACAGCCTGGAGGTGTGTTTTGGGTCTTGTCCTGTTGAAAACAAATTATAGTCCAACTAAGTGTAAACCAGATGGGATTGCTTTGGTAGCAATGCTGGTTAAGTGTGCCTTGAAGTCTAAATAAATCACTGACAGTGTCACCAGCAAAGCACCCCCACACCTCCTCCTTCATGCTTCACGGTGGGAACCACACATGCAGAGATCATCCGCTCCCCTACTCTGCGTCTCACAAAGACACAGCGGTTGAAACCAGAAATCTCAAATTTGTACTCATCAGACCAAAGGACGTATTTCCACCAGTCTAATGTCAATTGATCGTGATTCTTGGCCCAAGAGCGTCTATTTTTATTATTGGTGTCCTTTAGTAGTGGTTTCTTTGCAGCAGTTTGATCATGAAGGCCTGATTCACGCAGTCTCCTCTGAACAGTTGATGTTGAGATGCGTCTGTTACTTGAACTCTGTGAAGCATTTATTTGGGCTGCAATCTTAGGTGCAGTTACCTCAAATTAACTTATCCTCTGCAGCAGAGGTAACTCTGGGTATTCATTTCCTGTGGCGGCCCTCATGAAAGCCAGTTTCATTATAGCGCTTGATGGTTTTTGTGACTGCACTTGAAGAAACTTTCAAAGTTCTTTACATTTTCCGGATTGACTGACCTTCTTGTTTTAAAGTAATGATGAGCTGTCATTTCTCTTTGCTTATTTGAGCTGTTCTTGCCATAATATGGACTTGATCTTTTACCAAATAGGGCTATCTTCTGTATACCACCCCTACCTTGTCACAACACAACTGATTGACCCAAACGCATTAAGGAAAGAAATTCCACAAATTAACTTATAACAAGGCACACCGTTTAATTGAAATGCATTCCAGGTGACAACCTCATGAATCTGGTTGAGAGAATGCCAATAGTGTGCAACACTGTCATCATGTCAAAGGATGGCTACTTTGAAGAATCTCCAAAATAAAATATATTTTGATTTGTTTAAAACTTTTTTGCTTACTATATGATTCCATATGTGTTATTTCATGGATGTAATGTCTTCACTATTATTCTACAATGTAGAAATAGTAAAAATAAGGAAAAACCAAGGAATGAGTAGGTGTGTCCAAACTTATGACTGGTACTGTATGTAAATAAGGTGTTTCTGTTTTACATTTTTCTATATTTGCAACATTTTCTAAAAACCTGTTTTTGCTTTGTCGTTATGGGGTATTGTGTGTAGATTGATGAGGAAATGTTTCTATTTAATCAATTTTAGAATAAGGATGTAACGTAACAAAATGTGGAAAAAGGGAAGGGGTCTGAGTACTTTCTGAATGCACTGTATGAACGTTAAGTCGCTTTGGATAAGTGTCTGCAAAATGAGCATGATATTGTTTGTATATAGTATGTGAGTGCGAGTTTATATTTCTTAGGGATTACGTTAAAATGAGGAGGATAATTATTAGCCACGTGACAACAAGCACACAAACGCGCTCAAGCACACACAAACACACGTCACAGCACAGAGCACCAGTAGGACAGCGTGTGTATGTAGCGGGGCAGAGAGACAATCAGGCAGCTAAGAGGCCCTAGAGGAACTGGCTTTCTGTGATGTTCGTTAAGAACAGCTGGCCAATTGGAAAGCCGTGGGTAAAAGCTCTTCATTACTCTGTAAACCCCCTGTTCTCTCTGCTCAAACACCTAGCCTCATTTATTTATGTACCCCATCCTCATCCTGGCACCAAGTGCAGGACCTCAGAACAGATGAAAGGTTTCATATGGAAAAGAGGGTGAGGAAAGGAGGGGGAAGGAGATAGAGAAAAGGGTAACTTATGCTCAGTAGGAATTAACAAAGCACTTAGTAATTAAATTTAAATTGACATTCAATAATTACCTGCTTAATTAGCAGCAATAACACAATTAGCCAGCAAGTGTCTGCTAATTGTTAATGAGTATAAGCAACGTTATTGTGTGTGTGGCTGAGGGAGACATGTAAAAGAACAAATGTCAATCTGTCTCTCTTTCAACAGCCCTCTCTCTCTCTCTCTGGTTGACTACATGGCGTCCTGAATTAGACTTTCTTAAAGAAGGAACACCGTTAGATAAATGCCAGGTCTTTAGGATTCATCTCTGCTCTGCCTGCCTTTATGATTATATTCAATCCACATCACATCTATATTCAGAACAAATAAGAGTGGGGTGACACCTCCCCAACACCGCCCATATAAGACCAATCTCTGCCATCGAGGTGGACGCCATGGAAACGTGCCAAACCAGATAGGAGCCAGCACACTGATTATATCCCTGATAAGCCTTTTAGCTAATTACTGAGAGAGAGGGAGAAAGAGAGAGAGAGAGAGAGAGAGAGAGAGAGAGAGAGGGAGGGAGAGGGAGAGAGAGAGGGGGAGAGGGAGAGAGAGAGAGAGAGAGAGAGAGAGAGAGAGAGAGAGAGAGAGAGAGAGAGAGAGAGAGAGAGAGAGAGAGAGAGAGAGAGAGAGAGAGAGAGAGAGAGAAAGGAGGCTGATGGAATGGAAGAAGATACAATAGAGATGTTGGAGGAAGTGGATATCATGTTGGCTACAGGCTAAACATGCCATCTTGGAATGGTGGGGTGAGGTTATGAGAAGTAGACCTGTCATAGATTACTCCTTAAACTCTCTCCCTCTGACGTGCCCTACATTCCCCACCATCACCAGTGCTCTCCAAGCCATCAAAGCCAGAGGTCCGTGGCCTGTAGTGTATAACTCTAAACATGACTGCACCTCTAATCTCCATACCCTGGGACCACTACACTGCTCATACAGTGGACTCACACACACAAGTACACGCACAACATTTATACACACACCTACCTCCCACACTTACTCTCCAGAGGCAGATAAGCGTGTGTGTGTGTACCCATCCCTATATTAGCCAGTCTCCCAGCACAAATATTTGGCTGCAGGATGAGCCATCTCAGAATGCACCAGAACATGAAATTAACCAGGAGAGAGGGTAGGCAAGGGTGCCCACACAAAACAGCACCTCAGTCACAGAGAGCTAGGGAGACAGACACACACCATGATAGGGAGGGGGAGTAGTGATAATAGTTGACTGGCAGGTTCAACCCCAAAGCCATGTTGTGGTTTTTCAAGTAAAGTTAAGGTATGATCTGAGCAGCCATTGTCCCGGGCAAGATCAAGAGAAAGTGAGGGAGGAGAAAGAGAGATAGACAGGTACATGGATTTGTTCAATAAGTATGTGGTTCCGGCATGAGTGAAGAGCAGTGAGGAACGGTCTTCCCATCCTGTCCAGTCTTCCCAGCGTTCCTGCGGAGTCCCACCTGCTGAGGGTCTAATTGGATCCTTATTACCATCCCTGCCTCCATCCGGGGAATTAGGATTCATATGGGAGAGAATTCCATTAATCACTCTTATTCAGCGGCCACTCCGAGGAGAGAGGGAACTCATTTCTGGGACCACCGAGAGGCCTGCATAAAGAATATTCATGAGGAGGACATTTTAGGTCAGGTCTAATAAAGCAGGTAATTTGTCATTTGCGCTGTTCCCACTCACCAGGTTAACCCACAGCACACACACACACACACACACACAGACACACAGCACACACACACACTTTGTTTTAACACCTGCTGGCTAGACTCATGTACTGTACATACTGTATCTAGTGGTAGGTTATTGAGCGAGGTTCACACACACACACACACAGAGCGAGAGACTATACAAAACTGTGTGTGTGTCTAGCCTTCAGCAGACACACTGCTGCAATAAAATAAATAGTGAAAAACTCTTAATTCCCACAAATGAGCGAAAAATGCCCACTCCTAGATACTCCAAACAGGACCATGGACCAACTCTTTAATAATAGCCTGGAAATAGTCCTTTGAATAAAACAGCAGAGTTTACTTCACAGAGTTTACTCCCCAACAGCATTTTACTATTCTTTCTGAATCTATGCCCACCTGGCATTGCTTTAAGTCACTTAATAAATCATTTATCAATACATTTGGCGTGATTAAAATTCATGACCAGAAAGTGTTTTTAAAATAAAGTCCAGCCCCCTCAGGGTGTCCAATCAGTGCATGGTGTTCGTTAGATCAGGAAGGAATAATTAATTGTACCTGAATCTTTAGTGAGGTCATGCAGCTGGGCACACCGCCTGTGGTGTTTAGTGTGTGTGTGTGTGTTTGTGTGTATCCTTGCATGCACATGCATGTTTGTGTGTGTGGTGGCAGACTCACTATGGTGAGCTGTTACAACAGTCGCTAACGCTAGCTAAACTATTAGCATCACATGGAAATGAATGCAGGAAGTACAGAGCCCACAATCACCCTGGTCTGCTTTCACCACTCCTTTTACCCTTTTTCTCCTGTCTTCTCTTCTTCTCCCCACCCAATCCATTTGAACCCCTTCTACTCTCCGCCATACATCTTGCTATCCTCATCCTACTCTCATTTTCCTTATCCCTCACTCTCCTCCACTCATCCTGTCTCCCCTCATTCTCCATCTCAATACTCCTACCCCTCCTTTCCTCACCCTACTCCTTCCTCCTAACCCCTTATCTTCTGTCCTCACCCTTGTCCCCTGTGTCAGAAACCAGCAGGGCTTTAATTTGGCTTAGATCATTATTGCTAAAGGAAACCTGAGTGTCATATAGGGGAGAGTTGGGTAAGTTTAGCCATTTCTTACATTCAGCATCACTCAGTCAAGGAACATATAGTACTCTAACAAGGATACATAAACATACACATATAATCAGAACAACAGTTTTCAGCTGTGCTAACATAATTGCAAAAGGGTTTTCGAATGATCAATTAGCCTTTTAAAATGATAATGTCACGGTCTTCCTCCTCTTCATCTGAAGAGGAGAGGCGAGAAGGATCAGAGGACCAAAATGCGCCATGGTATGTGTTCATAGTGAATTTTAATAACGAAAACACTGAACACTGCAACACTATACAAAAACAATATACCAATGACGACCGTGAAGCTACAAATTAGACCTGTGCTGACACAAGCCACTAACATAGACAATCACCCACAAACAAACAGTGCAACCCAGGCTACCTAAGTATGATTCTCAATCAGAGACAACTAATGACACCTGCCTCTGATTGAGAACCATAGGCCGAAACATAGAAATCCCCAAATCATAGAAAATCAAACAGACTGCCCACCCAACTCACGCCCTGACCATACTAAATAAATACAAAACAAAGGAAATAAAGGTCAGAACGTGACAGTACCCCCCCCCCCCCCCCCCCCCTCCCAAAGGTGCGGACTCCGGCCGCAAAACCTTAAGCTCGGGACAGAGGGGCGGAAGCTCGAGACAGAGGGGCTCTGGCGCCTCTGGGCTGAGGGGCTCCGGCAGCAGCGCCGGACGGGCGGGAGACTCCGGCAGCAGCGCCGGACGGGCGGGAGACTCCGGCAGCAGCGCCGGACGGGCGGGACCACCTAAAGAGAGGAGACAGAGTGACAGCCTGGTGTGTGTTGCTGCCACAGGAACCACCAGGCTGGGGAGACCTTCAGGAGGCTTGGTGTTAGGAGGCACCTGAAGGACCGGGCTGTGGGGGAGCACTGGAGCTCTGGGGCGCAACCTTGGCACCACTTCCCCAGGCTGGACAACTACTCTAGCCCGGACCCTCCAGAGTGCAGGCACAGGTTGAACCGGGCTGTGGGTAAGCACGGGAGATCTAGTGCTTACTACGCGCACCTCTCCCTTAGGCTCCACTCCCACATTTGCCCGGCACGAGCGGAGCGCAGGCAGAGGACCCACTGCACCCTCCCAGCGCCCCAGAGACACAGCACGCAGAGCCGGCGCAGGATACCCTGGACCAAAACGGCGTACCGGAGACCAGACCCGCTGAGCAGGCACCATACGCCCTGGCTCGATGCCCGCACTCGCATGACACTCTTGGGGGGCTGTCCTATAGCGCACCGGGCTATGGACACGTACTGGCGACACCGTGCGCTTAACCGCATAACACGGTGCCTGACCAGTAACGCACTGCTTATAATAAGCACGAGGAGTGAGCTCAGGTCTGCTACCTGGCTTAGCTCCACACCTCGTGTGCCCCCCCAAAAATTTTTGGGGGGGCTGTCTCTCGTACCTGTCGCACTGCCGTGCTGCCTCTTCATACCACCGCCGCTCAGCTTTCGCTGCCTCCAGCTCTGCTTTGGGGCGGCGATATTCCCCAGCCTGTGCCCAGGGTCCCTCTCCGTTCAGTATCTCCTCCCATGTCCAGGAGTCCTGTGATGCTGGCCGCGGTTGTTGCTGCTGCTGCTGCGGTCGTCGCTGTCTTTTACCACGCCGCTTGGTCCTTGGTTGGTGGGTGATTCTGTCCGGCGGTCTTCCTCCTCTTCATCTGAAGAGGAGAGGCGAGAAGGATCAGAGGACCAAAATGCGGCATGGTATGTGTTCATAGTGAATTTTAATAACGAAAACACTGAACACTGCAACACTATACAAAAACAATAAACCAATGACGACCGTGAACTACAAATGAGACCTGTGCTGACACAAGCCACTAACATAGACAATCACCCACAAACAAACAGTGAAACCCAGGCTACCTAAGTATGATTCTCAATCAGAGACAACTAATGACACCTGCCTCTGATTGAGAACCATACTAGGCCGAAACATAGAAATCCCCAAATCATAGAAAATCAAACATAGACTGCCCACCCAACTCACGCCCTGACCATACAAACTACATACAAAACAAAGGAAATAAAGGTCAGAACGTGACAGATAAACACAGGAGTGCCATTGGACGTGCCAACATGCCATTGGAACACAGGAGTGATGGTTGCTGATAATGGGCCGTTTCCAGCTACAATAGTCATTTACAACATTAATAATAACAATGTCTACACTGTATTCCTGATCAATTTGATGTTATTTTAATGTCCAAAAAATTTCCTTTTCCTTCAAAAACAAGGACATTTCTAAGTGACCCCAAACGTTTGTGTATATATATATATTCAGGATGTTGTTTATCCCTGGAAATATTCAGAATTGATGTGAACATCATCATTTTGAAAACAAGTTTTCCAGAGAAAGTGGTCTCTTGGCACAACTTACCCCGGAAATGGGGTAAATTAAGCCACGGAACAGGTAAGTTAAGCCGACTACAAATTTCTTAACTGAATGAAATATTACCACTACCTCATGTCTATCTTTATTTCCCAAACACAATTCAACACAATCACCTTTTTTTATTTTAATCATCTTTTAACACAGGCTTAACACCATCTTTTAACACAGGCTTAACACCATCTTTTAACACAGGCTTAACACCTTTGAACTTTTCTTAACACTTTTAACATAGGCCAGGCCCTGTCGTTACCTCATATGCCAGTGATAATTCTTTGCATTACACCTGAGAAGAAAACACTTAAATTTGCTCAACTTTCCATTGGCTCAACCATTGGCCAAACTTACCCCAAACAAACATTTTGACTACATTAGCCCACACAGTTACAAGGATGCATTTCCATGCTAGGTTTAGGACCTCATATTGAAGCTTATAAAGATCCCAACTGATGTATAGAGAAATCTTAAAATATACAAGCATCATGAAACATCTAAAACAAATTATTTTGACTTAGTGAAAATTCATTTTTTGGACCTAACTGGCTTTCCACTTACTCCATGTGATTTCTTCCTTCACAGACTTCATTAAATAATGACCTCTTCCTAAAGATTTGGTCAAATTATACATTTTGTGTATGGTTTCCTAGAAACAAGGATGACTCAACTTACTCCTTTGGTTCAACTGTGTGTGTGTGTGTGTGTGTTGGGCCATTTCAACATCATCATGAGTTCAATGATCGTGTACATGAAGGACATTTAGAGGGGTTGGGGAGGGGCTATTCAAATTAGATAAAATGGCCTTCCTGATTGTTGATTGGCAGATCAACACACACACACAAACACACATTGGCGTTAAGCATATGATTGACAGCTGAGGGTCAAAAGTCAGCCAAGTTACTATTTACACACACACACACACGCACTGGCCAAAGCGAGTGAAACTATTCAATCCATCCGTGATATTTAAAGAGGAAACATGCTGACGCCAGAACAGCACATGGTTCCAGAACAGGCCAGAGGAATAAGAATGACAGAAAACCTCCATACAGAACAGAGGAACACTTCATTGCAGGTGTAAATAAATAAGCCAGTGGTGTCTGCCATAGAGGTGAGTCCATCCCATCATCTATACATATCTGTCTCACCTCATGTTCACAAGCACAGTGCCCAGGAGATTTGGAAAGTCTTTAAAATATGTGCTCACTTAATTACTGGGAAAAGGGTCCCTTTGAGCTAGCCTAATATTATAATGAATTAATTCAACCAAAAAGGGGTATTACATTTCCTCTCTCTTAGGATATTGTCTGAATACATTGACCTTTTTGGAAATAGCCCTCCAATTCTTACCAGCGTTCTGTTGCATTTACAGACTAAACTTGTTGTATCTCTATCTCTCTCCCGCTCTCTTTCGTAATATATGGGAGAGGTTTTCACTGAGTCCTCCGCTTGGATAAAGCTCTGTGCGGAGGAGTGATCCCTGGCATGTGTGTGTGTAGGTGTAGGCAAGCCTGTGTGTGTGCCAGTGTGTATGTTCGTACTTTAGGTGTGTGTGCTTCCCTGCATGTGTGTGTGTGTGATCCCTAGAATTATCTCAGTGCTGTACCACAGAGGAGAGAACAGAAACTTTTCTTATTACCGGAGAGAGGGAGAGAATAGCAGGCGGCTAAGTCTCTGTCTATCTCTGTTTCTGTCTCTGTCTCTGTCTCAGCGGTAGCCCACTCCCAGGGGCATAGTGGGTCTTCGGTAACTCTGACTGAAGTTCACAAGGGTTAGGTTAGTTAGTATACTCAGGAGAAGGGGAGGGGAGGGAGGAAGGATGAGGGGTGGGAGGGGTTAAGTAGGATTGGAACAATGTCAGTTTTAGAACAGAACTTTAAAGCTCTTAGTATCAGAGTGATTGAGGACGACGGCGTCATGTCGTTATCTACAGGTCTCTGGGAATGAGAGAAGAGAGAAGAGAAAAGAAGAAGAGAATGGAAGTGTATAAATGTGTGATAAGTGCTGTAGGCTATATAATTATGCTAAGTTTGGGGGTGGGAAAGCTCAGCGACCTTCAGAGAGTCAGCTCGCTGAAACAGTCAGGCACAGTTCTCACTCATACACTCACCATGAAACAAAACAAATTAAAGAGGATTGGATCGCTTGTTGGATGGATGGATGGAAGGACGAATAGTAAAGTAACAAATAGACAAATAGATGTTAAAAGCTTAGGATAAATTAAATCTTGCGTGTCCGGGTGATAGTGACTGTGATCCTCACACCCCACTGGCATTCAAGGACAACTGTCTGTCATCTGAGAGGCTCGACTTATTGTCATGGAGACAGTTACCCAGTTCCAGTCCAACCTCTAGCTCCTTTTACAAGACAATGTGAGGAACACGGTGAAAGTTCCTTTCTTTTCTGATCTATGCAGTGCCCAGGATGTACAGTACCAGTCAAAAGTTTGTGCACACCTACTCATTCAAGGGTTTTTCTTTATTTTTACTATTTTCTACATTGTAGAATAATAGTGAAGACATCAAAACTATGAAATAACACATATGGAATCATTAAGTAACCAAAAAAAGTGTTAAAGAAATTTAAATATATTTTATATTATAGATTCTTCAAAGGTGCCACCCTTTGCCTTGATGACAGCTTTGCACACGCTTGGCGTTCTCTCAACCAGCTTCACCTGCAATGCTTTTTACAACAGTCTTGAAGGAGTTCCCACATATGCTGAGCACTTGTTGGCTGCTTTTCCTTAACTCTGCGGTCCAACTCATCCCAAACCATCTCAATTGGGTTGAGGTCAGGTGATTGTGGAGGTCAGGTGATTGTGGAGGCTAGGTAATCTGATGCAGCACCATCACGCTCCTTCTTGGTCAAATAGCCCTTACACCAACTGGAGGTGTGTTTTGGGTCATTGTTCTGTTGAAAAACAAATGATAGTCCCACTAAGCGCATACCAGATGGGATGGCGTATCGCTGCAGAATGCTGTGGTAGCCATGCTGGTTAAGTGTGCCTTGAATTCTAAATAAATCACTGAGGGTCATCAGCAAAGCACCCCCATACCATCACACCTCCTCTTCCATGCTTCACGGTAAGAACCACATATGCGGAGATCATCCGTTCCCCTACTCTGCGTCTCACAAAGACACGGCGGTTGGAACCAAAAATCTCAAATTTGGACTCATCAGACCAAAGGACAGATATCCACCGGTCTAATGTCCATTGCTCGTGTTTCTTGGCCCAAACAAGTCTCTTCTTATTATTGTTGTTCTTTAGTAGTGGTTTCTTTGCAGCAATTCGACCATAAAGATTCACACAGTCTCCTCTGAACAGATGATGTTGAGATGCGTGTTTTACTCGAACTCAAGCATTTATTTGGGTTGCAATTTCTGAGGCTGCTAACTTAACGATCTTATCCTTTGCAGCAGAGGTAACTCTGGGTCTTCCTGTCCTGTGGCGGTCCTCATGAGAGCCCGTTTCATCATAGCTCTTGATGGTTTTTGCGACTGCACTTGAAACTTTAAAAGTTCTTGAAATGTTCCACATTGACTGACCTTCATGTCTTAAAGTAATGATGGACTGTCGTTTCTTTTTGCTTATTTGAGCTGTTCTTGCCATAATATGGACTAGGGCTATCTTCTGTACAAATAGGGCTCTCTTCTGTATTCCACCCCTACCCAACACAACTGATTGGCTCAAACGCATTAAGAAGGAAATACATTCCACAAATGAACTTTTAATAAGGCACACCTGTTAATTGAAATGTATTCCAGGTGACTACCTCATTAAGCTTGTTGAGAGAATGCCAAGAGTGTGCAAAGCTGTCATCAAGGCAAAGGGTGGCTACTTTGAAGAATCTCAAATGTCAAATATATTTTGATTTGTCCAAACTTTTGACTGGTACTTTATATATAGGGCTAGGAGTCTATTTGGAATGTGCTGCTCCTCTGCCATTGTGATTGGCTCTGCAAAGGGACTGTCTCCAGGAGAGTGAAAGGGGGTGGAGATTGGTTCAAGTCTCTGAAAATGGGAAAAATGCACATGCTCCCTGTATAAGGGATGGAATCAAGTCAAAGTGAGCTTAGCTTCTCTAGAGTGATGTCACCTTCCCTGTGACCTGAGGTAGCCTACTGTCACCATGTACCCCACCACGGGGGCATGGTATGGAGACTTCAGAAATCACGTATAGTACCCCACTTATAGCACCACGAAGTGTGTTGATACAGGTTACATACGTCTTCTTATTCTCTAAAACATGTATTTACCTTGAAGCCTGATTGATTGTAGCTTATTGGGGTTGGTGATCTGTGTGGACCCTCCACTCCCCCTACTGGTCATCTGAGTGCAGGGCACCTTCCTGATCTAAAACAGTGTTTTTCTAGCCTCGCTCTATGCTCTACACTGACCAACGCCAAAAATGACTGAGTGCATTCACTGATGTGAAATATCTTGATGTACACTGAACAAAAATCTAAACGCAACATGTAAAGTGTTGGTCCCATGTTTCATGAGCTGAAATAAAAGATCCCAGAAATGTTCCATATGCACAAAAAGCTTATTTCTCTCAAATTCTGTGTACAAATTTGTCTACATCCATGTTAGTGAGCATTTCTCCTTTCCCAAGATAATCCATCCACCTGACAGGTGTGGCAAATCAAGAAGCTGATTAAATAGCATGATCATTAAACAGGTGCACCTTGTGCTGGTGACAATAAAAGGCCACTCTTAAATGTGCATTTTGTCACACAACACAATGTCACAGATGTCTCAAGTTTTGAGGGAGCGTGTAATTGGTATGCTGACTGCAGGAATGTCCACCAGAGCTGTTGCCAGAGAATTCAATGTCCATTTCTCTACCATAAGCTGTCATTTTAGAGAATTTAGCACGTCCAACCAGCCTCACAACCGCAAGTCACCTGTATAGCATTGTGTGGCCGCACGGTTTGCTGATGTCAACGTTGTGAATAGAGTGCCCCATGGTGGTGGGGGGGTTATGGTATGGGCAGGCTTAAGCTACGGACAACAAACATAATTGCATTTTATCTATAGCAATTTGAATGCACTGAATTACCATGACGAGATCCTGAGGCCCATTGTGAGTCCATTTTTGTTAAAGGTATCTGTGACCAACAGATGCATATCTGTATTCCCAGTCATGTGAAATCCTTAGATTAGGGAATAATTAATTTAATTAAATTGACAGATTTTGTATTTTTATTTTATTTTATTTTATTTCACCTTTATTTAACCAGCTAGTTGAGAACAGGTTCTCATTTACAACTGCGACCTGGCCAAGATAAAGCATAGCAGTGTGAACAGACAACAACACAGAGTTACACATGGAATAAACAATAAACAAGTCAATAACACAGTAGAAAAAAGAAAAAAAGAGTCTATATACATTGTGTGCAAAAGGCATGAGGAGGTAGGCGAATAATTACAATTTAGCAGATTAACACTGGAGTGATGAATTATCAAATGGTCATGTGCAGGTAGAGATACTGGTGTGCAAAGAGAAGAAAAGTAAATAAATAAAAACAGTATGGGGATGAGGTAGGTAAATTGGGTGGGCTGTTTACCGATGGACTATGTACAGCTGCAGCGATCGGTTAGCTGCTCAGATAGCAGATGTTTAAAGTTGGTGAGGGAAAGGCGGGATCCTAGGATAGTCAGTTTTACTAGGGTAAGTTTGGAGGCGTGAGTGAAGGAGGCTTTGTTGCGGAATAGAAAGCTGAGTCTAGATTTGATTTTAGATTGGAGATGTTTTATATGAGTCTGGAAGGAGAGTTTACAGTTTAGCCAGACACCTAGGTACTTATAGATGTCCACATATTCTAGGTCGGAACCATCCAGGGTGGTGATGCTAGTGCAGGCAGCGAGCGGTTGAAAAGCATGCATTTGGTTTTACTAGCGTTTAAGAGCAGTTGGAGGCCACGGAAGGAGAGTTGTATGGCATTGAAGCTCGTCTGGAGGTTAGCTAGCACAGTGTCTAAGGAAGGGCCAGAAGTATACAGAATGGTGTCGTCTGCGTAGAGGTGGATCAGAGAATCGCCCGCAGCAAGAGCAACATCATTGATATATACAGAGAAAACTATGAACTGTAACTCAGTAAAATCTCTGAAATTGTTGCTTGTTGCATTTTATATTTTTGTTCAGTATAATTTGTGAAATGTTGGATAAAGTATCTGATGAAACAGTGGCTCATGGATTGATAATGAGCTGAGAAATCGGATGGTTCAGCGTAATGATGCCAAAAAGGTAGCAGACAGATCTGATCAGCAAATTTGTTGTAAATTAAGGCATGTAGTGACCAAACTAAACAAATGTAAAAAAAATAAATAAAATAAAAACATTTAAAAAGAAGAAGAAACAGAGATATTATCAGCACAAAAATGATGAAGTTAAGAATGATGGGAAAAACTGTGGAGAACTCTGAATGACATAATGTGTAGGAATTCAAACATGTCTGCCTATTTTGTTGAAACAGAAGGTGTTTTTATTACTAAACCATGTGCCATTGCTAATTAATTTAGTAACTACTTTACAGGCAAGGTAGACATATTGAGAAATGCCCTGAGTCCATCTGATGGCTTACTGTTATACCCTTATAAAAGATTGTATCATTAAAGAGATGCAATTCATGCTTGAATTTCACCAAGTAGAAAAAGAGGTTGAAAAGATGTCTCTTTCTGAAAATTGCGTAGCCACAGCCAACCATATATCCACCCCAATTTGACATATTTTTAAGTGCGGGGGCCTCCCGCGTGGCGCAGTGGCTAAGGGCAGTGGCTAAAATCTACCTTCACTGGTCCTAACATCCTATAAGATTGAACATCCTGTGTTGATTAAATTAATGGCAACATTTTTATTTGTGCAGATTTGTCTCACGTAACGGTCTGATAATGGGTTAGCTGTATTTATACGGAGGTCATTCTACATGTATGGTCTTGCAAATGACAGATGATTAGCTAGAGTATGGATAACAGGAAGTTAGTGGGTGCAGTGTTAGACTTTAGCGCTGCTTTTGATGTAATTGATAGGTGAATTTGAGTGACATGGATTCATATCCACTGCTCAATCCTGGCTAACTATCCAGGAGAAGGCCAAGAGTTTTCTTTAAAGGTCCAATGCAGCCATTTTTATCTCAATATCAAATTATTTCTGGGTAACAATTAAGTATTTACTGTGATTTTATCTATTTCAATTAGAATGGTAAAAAATAAATAAAAAATAGCTTGTTAGCAAAGAGCAATTTCTCAAGCAAGAAACTAGCTGTTATTGGCAGAGAGGTTTGGAACTCTTTCTTATTGGTCTATTAAACAATGAAATGCTTGTCCATCACTGAATGGAACTCCTTACCAACTCTTTTTCCAAGTGAAAAGTAAATTCCCATTCAAGAAAATATGAACATCGAATGTGATTTACCATAAGTCTGGACAGATACTGATCCCTGGATATGCTTATTGACAGTTAAATGTTACCATTCGGGTATTTTAAATGTATGTAAATTGTAAAGTATTTTTGTCTGCAATGTCTTTTTCGTTATGTGTCAGGCCCCAGGAAGACTAGCTGTCTTCATGTTGTCAGCTAATGGGGATCCTAATAAAATAAAATCACACACACAGTCACACTCATAAGCAAGCAAGCCAGCCTGCCTGCACTAGGGTGATGGCAGCTGATCTCCAAGGTCATCCCCTGGTTCAAAGCAACCTTGCGGGTTAATCCTTAATGACTGCAGAGTGGCAGCACTAAAAGAACACATACACTGTCGTTTATTCCTTTATTCTGTCCCTCCACACATTAATAACCAGGGAGGTGATTGGATCTAGCTGCTGTGAGAGGTCTCTATAGGGCTCTTATTCTTCCATCTCTCTGCCTATTACTCCATCAGGCAGCAGGTCACAGGCCACACCCTGGGAATACAGTTTGAGGCCCATAAAGACCCCCACAAGACTGAACAGGTTTTTCCCCCTGCCCCCTTCCCCTTCTTCAGTGTTCCTTGTGAAACAAAAAGTGTGTGTGTGTGTGCATGTGTGTGTACGTGGATGTGGGCATGCCTGTGTCCCAAGACCGAGCGATGTCTCCCAGTCCTCTCCTCTGCACATGAAAAGAATGATCCCTCTCTCTGGGTGTTAATGGTAGGCACATTATTCATCTCTCCTGCCAATGGGGCTACTTTCAGAGATGAAGGCATGTGAAGAGTCAGGGAGGAGGATTAAATATGTAGAACAACGGACAGAGGGAAGGAAGAGAAAAAGGAGTGAAGGAATTAAGAGAGATGTGACAAGGTGTGAAAATATTAAATATGTACATAGAGTGAGAACACCGGACGAAGGGAAGAGAAAAAAGGAAATAGTGAAGAAAGAGAAGTGATAGACGGTGTGTCTGTCACAGTGGAAGCCGTCCCTGAACATCCATGACCTTTTTAGATGAGAGGCCTCTTACTGCGGTGACACCACCCCCAGTGTGTCAAAGCTCTGCCTTTATTATTACCTTTCTGAGGCCTGCCATTGGACAGGGACCAAGCGCTAATTTACATCAATCCCATCAGCCCCTCATACAGTAAAAGCCAGAGAAATAAATATTACTGCTGGGACTAAGAGACACTAGAGGACACTACTTGTACTGGTGTTTAATTGAGATACTGTCTGAAATAGATCACAGGTTACTTATTTACTTAGGACCATCGTCCCCCAGGGAGAATAGGCCATCAATAGGCCATCAGCAGTATTCTCAATCTTGTTCTAGCCCATGTCAGATGTTTTGGTGTCTGCTTCAATATCCCGCCTTCAGGTGTGCAACCTCCTGGTGACCATGAGTACTGGAGTTTTTTCTGGTCAAGTCGTGTGTCACAAAACACTCATGGCCCTGTGCAAATAGTAGAAGAATAAGTTACCAGGATAAAAAAAATCCCTCCTTGATGAATGACACTAAAAACATATAATCAATGCTGACCTTCATCAGACTGCATTACCCAATGACTAAAGATGCCAGCGTATAACTCACATTTTCACACAAATATCTAATTGAAGTCAATCTATGATTGATATCTTTATGTTAGGATTCGGTCTTAAAAGACTAAAAGAAGCAATCTAGCCTCAGACTCTTGCTCCAATGATTTATCAAAGTCATAAAGCAGTGTCTCAGCAGCCAGTTGTCTTCGTTAGGCTTTCTCTCATTACGGCTGAGACCAGCACTAAAAGTAGAGGTCTTGGGCCCATTTCAGGCTGTGTGTCAGTGGGATATGGGCTGTCAGAGGCCAGAAAAGTTCACACACCAGGCCTGTGATTGACTGACTTAATGTATGGGGATCAATAAGCAATATCAGAAGTTTTAACACAAGGCAATACACATAAACCTTTACCAACTTCACAATGTCACTCACTCACGGTTCATAAAAGCCTCTCCTCCTCATATCTTAGGATAAAAAGGGATAAATCCATCAAAAACTCTGCTTGGTTTTCATAGTCATTCCTCTTTTTCTAATCCCCCTCCTTTCCTCTTCCCTCATCTCCATTTTGATGTCTGTCTATTAGTGGAGGGTGAGGCCTTCCCTGTTCTCGCATCCAGGGGCTAAATTAGCTCAATCAGCCCCCTTTCACCTCCCCTCACTGGGCCTGGAGCTGAGTGACATACTGGTCCCCTGGGAGGCGCTGGACTCATAGACATAGAGTAGAGCCCAGCAACAGATAGATAGATAGGCCTACAGATAGATACTGACAGAGACAGATAAGACTGAGAGGGAGAGAGGAAATGAGGAATGGGAGGAGGAAAAGGAATGAAAGGGAGGAGAATGGGAGTGGCATGAAAGCTCCAGAGGTAGAGAGAGAAAGTGGGGCAGAGAGGGAGGCTGAGTGAGAGGGAAAGAGAGTGAGAGAGAGAAAAAACATGAATTCAGCCTAATCTGATACTGGGGATATTCCCAGCCCTGAATGGTGCTCCTTGTTTTCTATTTATTGAACAAGTAAAAGAATCTCTGATTCATTTTCATCACCATTCCAGTCTCTCCTTCTTCCCCTTTCACTCTCTTCTGTTATTCATCTATGGAGCCCAGCAATGGCCAGAGAGGGCTGTGCTGCTGCCAAGCCCAGGTCAGGGCCTGACTGTGGGGAGAGGAGGCGAACAGGCTCCCTGCTCTGTTAATCAAGGTGTGTGTGGTGGGGGGGGGGGGGGGGGGGGGGGGGCTGTTCTAAGGAAGCCATTTCAGCTCTACAGGGATTTATTAGACTGGGGAGTGCATTAGCATCATAAAGACCTGGGAGAATAGGGCTTTGGATGGCCGGTGTACGCCAGCCACACACACTCTGGAGCATGTGTGTGTTGGAGGAATCGGATTGCTGTGATTTAAGCCCATAAAGAATGTTAAACGGCAAATATGGATCACCCCATGGCAGCACTGGACCTAATGAATCAGAGAGGGAGGAGAAGAGGGGTAGAAGGAGGGTGGAGGGTTCGGAGAGATCTGCTACTGTACTGACTGATGACCACTAATGAATGACAGCACACGCACACTGGGAAAGCTACACACACACGTCAACGCTGAAAACCACACTCTACACACAGACATGCACGCACACCCACAACCTCAAGGTTTTCCAATATTCTGTGACCCATCCACCTACTGTATAAACCAGATAACATTATTCATGACCCATTTTCTTTCCTGTGACCCAGCAGGAATGTGTCATGACATTGTAGGTCCCAAACCACTTAATGGTAACGTTGGATTACCACACTATCAACTGTTAGACTTTGTGTGTGTGTGTGTTAAAATATCAAGTATATACTCACCCAGATTTGGGAGGCATGATGGATCAGGGTTTTGACAGAGGACAGACAGACCACACCATGTGCTGAGGAGAAGGGGGTGTTGAGGGTTGGCTCAGACCAATGGGAGGGTGGGAAAACCACTGGCTCACAACTAAAGGGAACACTAGGCCCAATAATAACTGCAGACAAAACATTGGCCTCAAACCTAACTCATTCACATTTCGAAGTTTCACAAATACAAGCCCATTGACATTGATGGATGATTTGCACAAATAAACACGCCCCAACCGTAACATTGGCTTTCCTAATACATTGTGGTTGTTGGCTTTTTTACACAGAGGCCAAGACAAACCAAAGATTGCAGGCCCTTTTCAATCTTTCTTTCTCTTTGTTCCTGTGTTGTTTTCAGATGAACTGGCGGCTCCTTGCAGGGAGCTCTGGCGGCTCCTTGCAGACTGGCAGCTCTGGCAGCTCCTTGCAAACTGGCAGCTTTGGCGGCATCCTGCAGACTGGCAGCTCTGGCGGCTCCCTGCAGACTGGCAGCTCCTTGCAGACTGGCAGCTCTATGCAGACTGGCAGCTCCTTGCAGACTGGCAGCTCTATGCAGACTGGCAGCTCCTTGCAAACTGGCAGCTCCTTGCAAACTGGCAGCTCCTTGCAAACTGGCAGCTCCTTGCAAACTGGCAGCTCCTTGCAAACTGGCAGCTCCTTGCAAACTGGCAGCTCCTTGCAAACTGGCAGTTCTGAACAGGCGGGAGACTCCGGCAGCGCTGTAGAGAAGGAAGGCTCTAACAGCGCTAAACAGGCGGGAGACTCCGACAGCGCTGAAGAGGAGGAAGGCTCTGGCAGCGCTGGACAGGCGAGGCGCACTGTAGGCCTGATGCGTGGTGCTGGCACTGGTGGTACTGGGCCGAGGACACGCACAGGAAGCCTGGTGCGGGGAGCTGCTACCGGAGGGCTGGGGTGTGGAGGTGGTACTGGAAAAACCGGACCGTGCAGGCGCACTGTGCACCGAGCCTGCCCAACCTTACCTGGTTGAATGCTCACGGTCGCCCTGTGCGGCGAGGTGGAATAGCCCGCACTGGGCTATGCAGGCGAACCGGAGACACCGAGCGCAAGGCTGGTGCCATGTAAGCCGGCCCAAGGAGACGCACTGGGGACCAGCTGCGTAGAGCCGGCTTCATGGCATTAGGCTCGACGCTCAATCTAGCCCGGCCGACACGCGGAGCTGGAATATACCGCACCGGGCTATGCACCCGCACTGGAGACACCGTGCGCACCACTGCATAACACGGTGCCTGTCCGGTCTCTCTAGCCCCCCGGTAAGCACAGGGAGTCTGCCCAGGTTTCCTACCTGGCGTAGCCATACTCCCTGTTAGCCCCCCCCTAAGTGTGCCTCTCAGTTCCATCCACTACGTCGTGCTGCCTCCTCATATCTGCGCCTCTCAGCTTTCGCCGCCTCCAGTTCTTCCTTGGGGCGGCGATATTCTCCAGGCTGAGCCCAGGGTCCTTTACCGTCCAGTTCCTCCTCCCATGTCCATTTCTCCAGTGGTGCAGCCTCTCCCACTGCAGCTGCTCCTGCTGCTGCTGCCTCTGTTCCTTCTCCTGCTGCACCTGTGCGGCTACACTGGTTTAGCCCAGGGTCCTCTCCCGTCGAGGATTTCCTCCCATGTCCAGAAATCCTTACTATGTATCTCCTCTTTTCGCTGCTGTTGCTGCCTGTTGACACGCTGCTTGGTCCGTTGGTGGTGGGTGATTCTGTAACGGTTTTCCGTATGAGAAGGAGAGTCGGACCAAAATGCAGCGTGTAGATTTCGATCCATGTTTTAATAAACAAACACTACAAAAATAAAGAACGTAACGAAAACCTAAACAGCCTATCTGGTGAAAACACATAGACAGGAACAATCACCCACAAACACAGTGAAACCCAGGCTACCTAAATATGGTTCCCAATCAGAGACAATGACGAACACCTGCCTCTGATTGAGAACCATATCAGGCCGAACATAGAACTGGACAAACTAGACATGTAACATAGAATGCCCACTCAGATCACACCCTGACCAACCAAAACATAGAAACATACAAAGTAAACTATGGTCAGGGTGTGACAGTGTGTGTGTGTGTGTGTGAAAGACGTGGTGAGTGAGCCATCGTGAAATTACAGCACTCATTATCCTCCCTCCCTCGTCCTATTTTAAGCCTCTCTTCATAGGGGATAAACTGCCCTAATAAAATGGTATTTAAAAATAGGTTAATTGCATTGCAGCTCTATTCCTGTGATTGTTATGGAGAATAATGAGATGAGAGCTGTGGGGAGAGGGAGAGAGAGGGGGAGAGAGAGAGAGAGAAAAAGACAGAAGGGGACAATTGTGGAGGGTCTCAACCTGGAGTTTGGTGGTTCTCTGCCTCTCCCTGGTGGACAGAAATAAGAACAGCAGTGTTAGTGTCAGGTCCAGGGGAGAACTTACTGCTCCTTCTCATTGAAGCCCCGAAGTTCAAGGCTGAGCACGGTACTGCAGGCATTGTTTGCAGAAAACAGGATCCCCCATTATAGAAGGGGTAAATGGCAATATTTGTGTAAATAAACACACATTTTGAAGCATTCCTGGTACCAATAATTTATTCTATTACACAAGATGTATGCCTTTGAACCAATTATTATAATTTTTTAAATCACACACAGAAGAGGTTAAGGATAATTTAGTAGCTAATGGCAGCCTGCAGTAACCCGGTTGGCCCTCAACTTGAGATCCTCAATTAGAGGAAAAACACTGAGCTGGCCTGCAATATCACTTCCTGGAGTAGCTCAAACTGTGCATCGTATGTCTACATAAATCTCCCACATGACGCCATCTTAACCGACTTCCTTGGCTTCAAATGCGCTATTGAGTCTTCACATAGGAATGAATGAACTCTCAAGTGATCGATGGCTTTCGCCCTCCCTTCGGCAAATCTGAGCAGAATCCCATCCTCCTGATTCCTGCTTACAAGCAAAAAGTCAAAGCAGGAACTACCAGTGACGCACTCAATGCAGAAGTGGTCAGATTAAGTAGATGCTAAACTACAGAACTGTTTCACTAGCACAGACTGTAACATGTTCTGGGATTCATCTGATAATATTGAGTTCACCACATCTGTTACCGGCTTCATTATTAAGTGCATCGACAACGACGACGTCCCCACAGTGACCGTACGTACAGTACCAGTCAAAAGTTTGGACACACCTACTCATTCCAGGGTTTTTCTTTATTTTTTTTACTATTTTCAACATTGTAAAATAATAGTGAAAACATCAAAACTACAAAATAACACATATGGAATCATGTAGTAACCAAAAAAGTGTTAAACTAATCAAACTACATTTAATATTTGAGATTCTTCAAAGTAGCCACCCATTGCCTTAAAAACAGCTTTGCAAACGCTTGGCATCAGGTGTGGCTTTTTTTTAAAAGTTGATTTGTGGAATTTCTTTCCTTTTCAATGTGTTTGAGCCAATCAGTTGTGTTGTGACAAGGTAGGGGTGGTATACAGAAGATAGCCCTATTTAGTAAAAGACCAAGTCCATATTATAGCAAGAACAGCTCAAATAAGCAAAGAGAAATGACAGTCCATCATTACTTAAGTCAATTCTGAAAATTAAAAAAAACTTTGAAAGTTTCTTCAAGTGCAGTCGCAAAAACGATCTAGCGCTATGATGAAACTGTCTCTCATGAGGACCGCCACAGGAAAGGAAGACCCAGAGTTACCCCTTCTGCAGAGGATAAGTTCATTAGAGTTATCTGCACCTCAGATTGCAGCCCAAATAAATGCTTCACAGAGTTCAAGTAACAGACGCATCTCAACATGAACTGTTCAGAGGAGACTGTGTGAATCAGGCCTTCATGGTCGAATTTCTGCAACAACAAAAAAACTACTAAAAGGACACCAATAATAATAAGAGACTTGCTTGGGCCAAGAAACATGAGCAATGGACATTAGACCGGTGGAAATCTGTCGTTTGGTCTGAAGAGTTCAAATTTGAGATTTTTGGTTCCAGCCTCTGTGTCTTTGTGAGACGGATGATCACTGCATGTGTGTTTCCCACCGTGAAGCATGGAGGAGGAGCGATGGCGCTTTGCTGATGACACTGATTTATTTCGAATTCAATGCACACTTAACCAGCATGGCTACCACAAAATTCTGAAGCAATACGCCATCCCACCTGGTTTGCACTTTGTGTGACTATCATTTGTTTTTCAACAGGACAATGACCCAAAACACACCTCCAGGCTGTGTACGGGCTATTTGACCAAGAAGGAGAGAGATGGTGCTGCATCAGATTACCTAGCCTCCACAATCACCCGACCTCAACGTATTGAGATGGTTTGGGATGAGTTGGACCACAGAGTGAAGGAAAAGCAAACAACAAGTGCTCAGCATATGTGGGAACTCCTTCAAGACTGTTGGAAAAGCATTCCTAATGAAACTGGTTGAGAGAATGCCAAGAGTGTGAAAAAGCTGTCATCAAAGCAAAGGGTGGGTATTTTGAAGAACCAAAAATACATTTTGATTTGTTGAACACGTTTTTGGTAATAATTCCATACGCGTTATTTCATAGTTTTGATGTCTTCACTATTAATCCACAATGTAGAAAATAGTAAAAAATAAAGAAAGAAAAACCCTTGAATGAGTAGGTGTGTCCAAAATTTTGACTGGTAGTGTATATACAGTGCCTTGCGAAAGTATTCGGCCCCCTTGAACTTTGCGACCTTTTGCCACATTTCAGGCTTCAAACATAAAGATATAAAACTGTATTTTTTTTGTGAATAATCAACAACAAGTGGGACACAATCATGAAGTGGAACAACATTTATTGGATATTTCAAACTTTTTTAACAACTCAAAAACTGAAAAATTGGGCGTGCAAAATTATTCAGCCCCTTTACTTTCAGTGCAGCAAACTCTCTCCAGAAGTTCCGTGAGGATCTCTGAATGATCCAATGTTGACCTAAATGACTAATGATGATAAATACAATCCACCTGTGTGTAATCAAGTCTCCGTATAAATGCACCTGCACTGTGATAGTCTCAGAGGTCCGTTAAAAGCGCAGAGAGCATCATGAAGAACAAGGAACACACCAGGCAGGTCCGAGATACTGTTGTGAAGAAGTTTAAAGCCGGATTTGGATACAAAAAGATTTCCCAAGCTTTAAACATCCCAAGGAGCACTGTGCAAGCGATAATATTGAAATGGAAGGAGTATCAGACCACTGCAAATCTACCAAGACCTGGCCGTCCCTCTAAACTTTCAGCTCATACAAGGAGAAGACTGATCAGAGATGCAGCCAAGAGGCCCATGATCACTCTGGATGAACTGCAGAGATCTACAGCTGAGGTGGGAGACTCTGTCCATAGGACAACAATCAGTCGTATATTGCACAAATCTGGCCTTTATGGAAGAGTGGCAAGAAGAAAGCCATTTCTTAAAGATATCCATAAAAAGTGTTGTTTAAAGTTTGCCACGAGCCACCTGGGAGACACACCAAACATGTGGAAGAAGGTGCTCTGGTCAGATGAAACCAAAATTGAACTTTTTGGCAACAATGCAAAACGTTATGTTTGGCGTAAAAGCAACACAGCTGAACACACCATCCCCACTGTCAAACATGGTGGTGGCAGCATCATGGTTTGGGCCTGCTTTTCTTCAGCAGGGACAGGGAAGATGGTTAAAATTGATGGGAAGATGGATGGAGCCAAATACAGGACCATTCTGGAAGAAAACCTGATGGAGTCTGCAAAAGACCTGAGACTGGGACGGAGATTTGTCTTCCAACAAGACAATGATCCAAAACATAAAGCAAAATCTACAATGGAATGGTTCAATTATAAACATATCCAGGTGTTAGAATGGCCAAGTCAAAGTCCAGACCTGAATCCAATCGAGAATCTGTGGAAAGAACTGAAAACTGCTGTTCACAAATGCTCTCCATCCAACCTCACTGAGCTCGAGCTGTTTTGCAAGGAGGAATGGGAAAAAATTTCAGTCTCTCGATGTGGAAAACTGATAGAGACATACCCCAAGCGACTTACAGCTGTAATCGCAGCAAATGGTGGCGCTACAAAGTATTAACTTAAGGGGGCTGTATAATTTTGCACGCCCAATTTTTCAGTTTTTGATTTGTTAAAAAAGTTTGAAATATCCAATAAATGTCGTTCCACTTCATGATTGTGTCCCACTTGTTGTTGATTCTTCACAAAAAAATACAGTTTTATATCTTTATGTTTGAAGCCTGAAATGTGGCAAAAGGTCGCAAAGTTCAAGGGGGCCGAATACTTTCGCAAGGCACTGTATGTGAGAATGCTGTTCATTGACTAGAGTTCAACACCATAGTGCCCTCAGAGCTCATCACTAAGCAGGGCCGTAGGACTGAACACCTCCCTCTGCAACTGGATCCTGAC
This sequence comes from Oncorhynchus clarkii lewisi, assembly GCF_045791955.1. Classification (NCBI taxonomy): domain Eukaryota; kingdom Metazoa; phylum Chordata; class Actinopteri; order Salmoniformes; family Salmonidae; genus Oncorhynchus; species Oncorhynchus clarkii. The sequence goes on from NC_092153.1 coordinate 54,101,329, forward strand.
GGGCCGGCCCCAGGTGTTGAGGTTAAGCAACACATCCGCCACGCTGACCCTCAACCCAGGGGAGCACGCTTAGTCCCCTCCTCTTCACTCACGACTTCATGGCCATGCACGACTCAAATACCATCATTAAATTTGTGGATGACACAGAGGTGGTAGGCCTGATCACACATGACGATGAGACAGCCTATAGGGAAAAGGTCAGTGAACTGTCAGTGTGGTGCCAGGACAACAACCTCGCCCTCATCGTCAGCAAGAAAACAAGGAGCTGATCGTGGACTACATGAAACAGAGGGCTGAGCACGCCCCCATCCACATCGACAGGGCTGTAGTGGAGCGGGTCAAGAGCGTCAAGTTCCTCGGTGTCCGAATAAAGCAACACAGTCGTGAACAGGGCCTGACAACGCCTCTTCCCCCCCAGGAGGCTGAAAAGATTTGGTATGGGCCCAAAGATCCTCAAAAAGTTATACAGCTGCATCATTGAGAGCATCTTGACTGGCTGTATCCCTGCTTGGTATGGCAACTGCTTGGCATCCGTCCACAAGGCGCCAGACGGTAGTGTGTATGGCCCAGTACATGGGGCCAAGCTCCCTGCCATCCAGGACCTCTATACCAGGCGGTGCCAGAGGAAGGCCCCAAAAATGGTCAAAGACTCCAGCCACCAAAGTCATATGTTCTCTCTGCTACTGAACAGCCAGCGGTAATGATGCACCAAGTGTAGAAACAACAGGACCCTGAACAGCGTCTACCCTGAAGCCGTAATATGCTAAAGAGTTAACCAAATAGCGTCCCAGACTATCTCTTTTGACTCATGACATACACTGCTGCTATGGTTTATTATTCTCTCCTATTGCCTAGTCACTTTACCCCTACCTATATGTACATACACTATATATACACAAAAGGTATGTGGACACTCGTTCAAATTAGTGGATTTGGCTATTTCAATTAGCTCGTACCTGCACATCGACTCGGTACTGGTATCCCGTGTATATAGCCAAGTTACTGTTATGAATTGTGCATTTATTCCTTTTTTTCTCTCTGCATGGTTGGGAAGGGCCTGTAAGTAAGCATTTCAGTTGGTCTACAGTTGGAAGCATGTGACAAATACAATGACAGTATGATTAAGTTGTCTCGTGGCACTGATACATGCACACATCCTCATAGCACTCTTCATCTGCATGCATCAGGACACAATGTGTCTCTTCGGATGGTGTTAAGGTTTCCTTGGTATTACTAAAAGGTGCCCACAAGGGTTGATTTCAGGCCCAGTATTTTTTTACTAGCTCTATAAACAATATTGGTTTGTCTGTAAGAAATTTGAATCCTCCATTTTATGTGGACGATAATGTTTTGTATTCTTCTGCCACTTTGTTGACAAGGCTCTTTCAGAATTACAAATCGCATTTTTGCTTTGCAGGTGTCCATTGGATGGATTAGACTATTTCTGTTTATAAAGACCTCTTGCACAAATCTTACTTCATTGTTAACCTACAGACATACGAGCTACTAGACCCAGTGTCAGAGATGGCTAACTCTGGAGATCCCTTTTGTCTCCTGAGTTAAGTAGACCTGCATTTAGTTTTTTTGCACCTTACTTTGATGTTTTGGTGCATCTAGGACAGTTCAGACAGCTGGTTGATGACCTTTTTACTAAGGAATGTGTTAGTGTTTTGTAAGTTAGTTTTCTAAAATTGGGTTGTAAATATTGTATATTTGTATTGCTTTGCAATTGTAAATATTGAGAATTCGGATAATTGTGTAGATGCAGGGAACCCTTGTAAATAAGGCTTTTGGTGTCAATGGGATTTCCCTATTTAAATAACTAAAATAAAAGCATCTCACAAACACAAAAAAAATACTCAGATTTTGGTAAAACATTTTATATCCAAAGCAAAACCAGAATGCCAGATTCCCCTGCCCAGTCAGCCAGTTTCAGTCCCATACAGTGACATGGGGGAGGGGGACAGTCAAAGAGGGGACAACACGCCACATTATCTGCAGACAAGCTCTTTGGCGTGTCGGTTGGACAATAAAAACAAAAATAAAACAATTGATTAGGATGAAGACAAACTCTGGCAGACAGAGAGAGAGAAAGTCGGGTCTGTTCAAGGTTATGCCAACGGATCTCCTCGATGGTATTTCTGAGTACCATTAGAAGGTAGTTATCTCCATGGAAATCAAAGACCATGAAGGAAAATACCCTTATCTTGTGGTATTTGGGTTTGGCTGGGGACCAGTACTACAGGCCATCTTCACATTCACAAAAAGCACAATTAAAACAGAATCAAATCAAATAAATCACCTCTCAACAGTCTCTGGTTCCAATTTCTACAGGTTAAAAAAGAGAAACCAATCCCAATCAATATACAAATGGCATAATATAATTGTACATGTTGTTCTCAGGTGAAATTTGAACAAATCTTCACACAAAGAAAAGTATAGAATATGTCTCCCCACTGGTTGTACACTTTCACACTAGAGGCTTAAATACTTTCATATTTAAATGGCTGTTAGAGGAAAAAGGTACTTTTGGAATAAAATCAAATAAAAAAGGACAAATACATTTAAGTGGCTTAGTGGCATAAAACATATGAAATAAAACTAATTTCATAAATTATTTCATGTACAAAGTCAATAAAATATAGGTTCCAGTGCTTTGGGAGATAAAATAAAACCAACTATAAACAAGAATACAAACAAATACCTTTTAAATCATCATGTTTCTTCCTTTTTTTCTTTACTGATCATAAGCCATATCAAATCAAAGTGTTACCCCTAGTCCCTCATCCAAACTCATTTGTTACCTGTTAGTTTATTCATGTATTGTACAGCCGTAGTTTGGTTTCTACAGGGTTGGTTTGGTTTGTACCTGGTGAGTGTGTGTAGTTTTATCTGGCTGACCCAAAGCTGGCAGTTCTACAAGCACAAACTGGGTGAGGTACAGAAGTCTCGCTCAAAGTGTTGATTTGAACACAGCCTAATGGCACACTGCTTTGTGTGCGTGTGTGTGTTAGGCTGGTGCTGTGTTTTTACAGTGTGGAATACGACACTACAGACCAATCTATTTGACTGCTCCTCTATCTCCTAACTACAAACTACAACAGGGATCATCAACTAGATTCAGCTGCGGGCCAATTATTTCTTGAGCGGATGGTCAGGGGGCCAGAACATAATTACAAAGAATTTGTAGACTGCTAATTGACTGCAAGAAGCCCAAACAGATATCAAAACATAATTTCAAACCTTTCTTACATTTGTATACGATCACATCTATTACGCTTGGGAATACTTTTATTTTACTACCCCTAAAATTACTTGGAGCTGATTTTCTGGCATTTAACAGTCTTTTATGTAAACAATCTTTTTTTTTAAAAAGTGTCTCGGAAAACTTGCGGGGTATGTTGTATGTAGCGCAGGCCACCAGTTGGGGAACCCTGCACTACAATATACTAAAACACAACCCACTCCTTCACTCTCCACCCAGATAGAGTGGGGCTTCAGGTGGCTAACACAAGGCACGTTGGCAGGTTAAGGACTGGGCTACAGAAGATCCTGAGTCGCTACGTGGAATTACTTACACTGTGGAGCGACATAACCTCTTCAATCGCTACACTATCTCACAATGCAGGGCCAATCCATCTCTCCTCAACATTCACACAGGGGTCAGAGGTCATGGAGTAGACTTGGCAGTACCCTAAAGGCTAAAGGTCATAGATCACACAGGAGATGGCAGTACCATAGAGGTCATGGCAGTGTGTTTTACAGAAGAAGGGTGTGTGTGTGTGTGTGTGTGTGTGTGTGTGTGTGTGTGTGTGTGTGTGTGTGTGTGTTAAACCGTTGGCAGTCCCTCACATATTTCCCTTCAAATAACAGGGGCCCTTCTGTGTTAGAGTGAACAAGAAGCTGTCTGTGCTCGTTGTGTATTTGTGTGTGTACTAGATTGTGTATCATTTAGAGGTGCTCTGATATTTACAGTGGTAGGGAACAACTATTGCAATCCGAAACATGGGTTTGGTTTCTCATATTGCTGTTGAATGTGAGTGTTAAGGGTGTGCATCCATGAGAATTGTGAGTGTGTGTGTTTAAGTATGTCTCAGTGTGTGTACAGTGTCTACGCGAGTGCTTACAGTGTATGTGAGGGCGTCTGGAGTGCATATGTAGCAGGGTTGAGGAACAGAGCAAAAGCATATATCACAGTATATCTGTGCTCTCGGGGTGTATGTCCATTGGGTGTTCTGTACGTACCATATGTGCCTGTGTCTGTGTGTGTGTGTCTGTGTGTGTGTAAACTCCCTCTACAGTATATCTGTGTCCTCTATGCTGAAGCTGGATCTGCGGCTGGAGTCAACCGAGGCCTCAGGGGACATGGCAGAGAGCAGAGGGTCTCCACCTAGAGGAGACAGGGGCTCGTCCATCATCAGGAAGCCCAGGTCGCCTCTCCTTCCCTGGGTACCCAGGAGGCCAAGCTCACCTAGCCCTGACAAGCCCTCCGGGTAGCCAGGAACCCCGTCACACAAGTCCAGCGACTGGGCAAAGTCAAAGGGCTGAGAGCTGCCCACAGCTGGGTACTGGAGGGGAAGCTGGGGCTGGAGGTGAGGGGGGAGAGGAGGCAGCTGTCTGGGATGGCCCTGCTGGGGCTGAATGTGGTGGGACTGGGGGTGGTGGAGGTGTTGTTGGCCCTGGGAAAGAGCTTGGTGCTGGGCCTGCTGCTGCTGCTGGAGCTTCTCCTCAGGGCTGGTTTCCTGTTTAATGTAGGAACCCATCAGGTCCCCAGAACCCATCCCAGATGGAGAGGAGCTGGGGAGGCCGTGCAGACGAGCCTGCATCTCCAACTCCTACAAACACACAGAGGAGGAAGAAGAGAGGGTAAAGAGAGGGAGAGATGATTAAATACAGATGACTGCATGGCACAGCATTCTAGAGCTCATACTGTACATGCTCTTTACCTCAATGGTTGTATGCGTGTGACCGAGTGTGTTGCATGAATGAATGTGTGTGTGTTACCTCGATGCGCAGCCACAGCTGTTTGTTGGCCATCTCCATCCTCTTGAAGTTGTTCTCTACCTCTCTGGTCCTCTGCATGTCCTTCTGCATACGCTTGATGTACTCTACGGATGCCCTCAGAATAGTGCCCTTATTCCAGCGCACGTCCCTATAGAACATTACAGAAGAACACCTTTCCCAGTGAGCACTAGATGTTGAAAATATGTCTTTTCAATGTCTTCGCAACCAAACATATGTCTTTTCAACATCTTTTGCTCATACGGTTAGAAGGATCACATTTCTTTCTCATGAGTATAGTTCAGTTGGCCAAACAAGAAGCAGGACACATAAGAATACATCTTCTGCTAAAACATATACAAAAAGTCTACATGTCTCAGACATAGAACAACAAATATTAAGACGGTGAAGTGAGGTGACTTACAGGTCGTTGGTTTTGGGGATCATGCCGCCCAGCTCTTTAATGCGGTCGTTGATGTTGAACCTCCTCCTCCTCTCAACTAAACCACAGGAAAAGAGGGAACGATGAAAGGAGGTGAAGAGAACATGGGAAAACGTGTTACAACAATGGCATTTGGAATTTCATGTGAGGCAGTCCACCTTCAATAACTCAATAACATGAACACAAAGGCACACACACACACACTGACGTGACTATACACTCTGGCTGTTATTGCTGACTACACTAAAGACAGTGTAGATGAGTTGTTGTCAGCTTGGAGGTTAGAGACAGACAGATACAGAGAGAGACAGACAGATACAGAGAGAGACAGACAGATACAGAGAGAGAGACAGATGAGGAAGTCAGATTCCAGCTCTAGGTAGATGACCTTGTCCTACTGTCACCAATAGAGCAAGTTCTACAGGAACAACTTAACATTTTTGGGGAATACAGCATCAACTGGGCAATCAATATCAACTTTTAAAAAATGTGATTTTCCAGAAAAAGGCCAGGAATCAGAGGATCAGACACTCCTTCAAATTAGGAAATACCATGGTTGAACATACCCAATGGTGCAACTACCTGGAACAAAACATCTTTGCCTCTGGGGGATTTTTTCTGGAAGTGAATGCGCTAAAGAAAAAGCCTGCAATGTATTTAACTGAATAAAAATAAACAAATATTCATATCCAAATCTGGTGCAAAATGTTCAATAGTGCAATTTGACCAATTGTACTATATGGACGCGAGGTTTGGAGTGAAACCTGTAATTACAAGTACAAGCATTGTACTAAATATCCATTATCCTAAATATCCAAAAGAAAAGTACCAAATAATGCATGCAGAGCGGAACACGGACGATTCCCTTTCAATGTAAATATAAAGGACCCGAGAGAGAGAGAATGTGAGAGAGAACGAGAACGAGAACGACCGAGAACGACCGAGACAGAGAGAGAGAGACCGACCGAGAGACAGAGACCGACCGAGAGACAGAGACCGAGAGAGAGAGACCGAGAGAGAGACCGAGAGAGAGACAGAGAGAGAGACAGAGACCGAGAGAGAGACCGAGAGAGAGACCGAGAGAGACCGAGAGAGAGACCGAGAGAGAGACCGAGAGAGAGACCGAGACCGAGAGAGAGACCGAGAGAGAGACAGAGACCGAGAGAGAGACAGAGACTGAGAGAGAGACAGAGACTGAGAGAGAGACAGAGACCGAGAGAGAGACAGAGACCGAGAGAGAGACAGAGACCGAGAGAGAGACAGAGACCGAGAGAGAGACAGAGACCGAGAGAGAGACAGAGACCGAGAGAGAGACAGAGACCGAGAGAGAGACAGAGACCGAGAGAGAGACAGAGACCGAGAGAGAGACAGAGACCGAGAGAGAGACAGAGACCGAGAGAGAGACAGAGACCGAGAGAGAGACCGAGACCGAGAGAGAGACCGAGACCGAGAGAGAGACCGAGACCGAGAGAGAGACCGAGACCGAGAGAGAGACCGAGACCGAGAGAGAGACAGAGACCGAGAGAGAGACAGAGACCGAGAGAGAGACAGAGACCGAGAGAGAGACAGAGACCGAGAGAGAGACAGAGACCGAGAGAGAATTGAATTGAAAAAGCGTGTGCGAGCAAGGAGGCCTTCAAACCTGACTCAGTTACATCAGCTCTGTCAGGAGAAATGGGCCACAATTCACACAACCTATTGTGGGAAACTTGTGGAAGGCTACCCGAAAGGTTTGACCTACCGTAAGTTAAACAATTTAAAGGCAATGCTACCAAATACTAATTGATTGTATGTAAACTTCTGACCCACTGGGAATGTGATGAAATAGCTGAAATAAATCTCTCTACTATTATTCTGACATTTAACATTCTTAAAATAAAGTGGTGATCCTAACCGACCTAAAACAGGGAATTTATACTAGGATTAAATGTTAGGAATTGTGAAAAACTGAGTTTAAATGCATTTGGCTAACGTGTATGTACACTTCTGACTTCAACTGTATATTCCCCCTCAGAATCCCCATATTACTCAGAGGAGTCTTCATCTTCATCTCCCCCATAGAAACAACAGTGACAGCACCGTCAACAACAACGGAAGGGATCTGTTGCAGCTCTGTAGAAGCCCGAGTCTGTACTTAGTTAATGGTAGGTTACAGGGGAGTCTTTGGGGAGATTTACCTACTGCTCACCTCTTGGCCACAGCACAGTATGATTACAGACATTGACCCTTTCTCTCTCAGCTCATTCACTGTCAAGCCACTAACACATCTGTCTGATCACAGCCAAATGACTTCGTTCCTCAAAAGAACAGACATGAAAACAACCACACATTCACAGCCCAGTAAGCTGTACATCATCAGAAATTCATACAGATGGGCCCAAAACATCACAGAAGAAAACCAGAAAGCAACCTGTAGCCAAAATATCCAAACACTCTTAGATAACTTTCTGGATACCACATTTACTCACAGTAAAGAAGGCATCAATCTGGCAGTACAAAACATCAACTATATATATATATATATATATATATATATATATTCAGGCAAACGGCAAAAGAAGCACAATTGAAATTGATAAAAAACTAACCAAAAAAGACCACAGATGACAACTGGTTTGATGCAGATTGTAAAATTATAAGGAAAAAACTTAGAACACTATCCAACCAAAAGCACAGAGACCCAAATAATGGTGAATTACACCTTTATTACTGTGAGACTTATAAACGTACACTCAGAACCAAAAAAAGCACAGTGCAACAGCAAGCAGCTGACACTAATTGAGGAGTCCATAAACACAACAACTTCTGGCACAAACGCAGAAAAACGCCAAATTCATGAGAAGTTGAATGGATTAGAAAAAGATGTAAAGGACAATCAAAATCCATTGGACTCCCCAATTACTGACCAGGAACTCTAAGAAACTTCAGGCCCTCAAATGATTTTTTTTTAAAGCATCCAGACCTAATGGCATCCTAAATGAGATGCTCAAACTCAGTGCAGAATTTCAATTGGCTATATTAAAACTGTTTAATTTTATCCTGAGTGTAAGTTATTTCTAGAGGTCGACCGATTATGATTTTTAAACGCCGATACCGATTATTGGAGGACCAAAAAAGCCGATACCGATTAATCGATTTTTATATTTTTGTAATAATGACAATTACAACAATACTGAATTAACACTTATTTTAACTTAATATAAAACATCAATAAAATCAATTTAGCCTCAAATAAATAATTAAACATGTTCAACTTGGTTTAAATAATGCAAAAACAAAGTGTTAGAGAAGAAAGTAAAAGTGCAATATGTGCCATGTAAAAAAGCTAACGTTTAAGTTCCTTGCTCAGAACATGAGAACATATGAAAGTTGGTAGTTCCTTTTAACATGAGACTTCAATATTCCAAGATAAGAGGTTTTAGGTTGTAGTTAATATAGGAATAATAGGACTATTTCTCTCTATATCATTTGTATTTCATATACCTTTGACTATTGGATGTTCTTATAGGCACTACAGTATTGCCAGTGTAACAGTATAGCTTCCGTCCCCCTCCTCGCCTCTACCTGGGCTCGAACCAGGAACACATTGACAACAGCCACACTCGAAGCATCGTTACCCATCGCTCCACAAAAGCCGCGGCCCTTGCAGCGTAAGGGGAATAACTACTCTAAATCTAAAAGCGAGTGACGTTTGAAACAGTATTAGCGCACACCCAGCTAACTAGCTAGCCATTTCACAGTGGTTACACCAGCCATTAGGCTGATAGGCTTGAAGTCATAAACAGCGCTGTGCTTGCGACGAGCTGCTGGTAAAATGCACGAAAGTGCTGTTTGAATGAATGATTACGGGCCTGCTGCTCTTCAGTCAGACTGCTCTATCAAATCATAGACTTAATTATAACATAACACACAGAAACAAAACGTTTATTATTTCAGTGAAATATGGAACCGTTCCGTATTTTATCGAACAGGTGGCATCCCTAAGTCTAAATATTCTTGTTACATTACACAACCTTCAATGTATGTCATAATTACGTAAAATTCTGGCAAATTAGTTCGCAATGAGCCAGGCAGCCCAAACTGTTGCATATACCCTGACTCTGCGTGCAATGAACGCAAGAGAAATGACACAATTTCACCTGGTTAATATTGCCTGCTAAACTGGATCAGTAGTTATAACTAGTGATTATGATTGATTGTGTTTTATAAGATAAGTTTAATGCTAGCTAGCAATTTACCTTGGCTTCTACTGCATTCGCGTAACAGGCAGGCTACTCGTGGAGTGCAATGGTTAGAGCGTTGGACTAGTTAACTGTGCGGTTGCAAGATTGAAACCCCTAAGCTGACAAGGTGAAAATCTGTTGTTCTGCCCCTGAACAAGGCAGTTAACCCACAGTTCCTAGGCAGTCATTGAAAATAAGAATGTGTTCATAACTGACTTGCCTAGTTAAATAAAAGGTATATAATAAAAATAAATAAACAATCGGAAATCAATATTTTTGGGCGCCGATTTCCGATTGTTTATTTATTTTTATTTTTATTATATACCTTTTATTTAACTAGGCAAGTTAAATAAAACTTGAAACCGGCCCTAATTAATCGGCCATTCAGATGAATTGGTCGACCTCTAGTTATTTCCCTGACATCTGGAATCAAGGACTCATAACCACAATCATTAAGAACGGAGACAAATTTGACCCTAACAATTACAGAGGCATTTGTGTGAACAGTAACCTGGGGAAGGTTTTCTGTAGTATTATAAATGTTAGAGTTCTAAACTTCCTTAATAAGGCACAATGTCTTGAGTAAAATCCAAATTGGATTTATACCAAAACATTGCACGACTGATCATAATACTAAAACATACGCTTGCTTTATCGACTTCCAAAAAGCATTTGATTCTATTTGGCATACAGGACTGCTCTACAAAGTTATTGAAAGTGGTGTAGGGGGTAAAACGTATGACATATTTAAATCAATGTATACTGGTAATACGTGCAGCATTAAAATTGGCAAGAAAATAACAGAATTATTTAACCAGGGACGGGGCCTTTGCCAGGGTTGCAATCTGAGCCCTGCACTCTTCAATATTTACAAAATTGGTCACTATTCTAGAAAAATCCTCAGCCCTTGGTGTTAGTCTCCACAATTCAGAGGTTAAATGCCTACTCTTTGCAGATGACCTATGCCTGCTGTCACCCACAGCACATGGCCTACAGCAGAGCCTGGACCTGCTAGAGCAGTACTGCCAGACCTGAGCCCTGGCAGTAAACCCCAAAAATACTAAAACAATGATTTTCCAGAGAAGATCCAGATCTCAGGGAATTAGACCAACGTTCTAAATTGGTACAAAATATAGAGTACTGCCCACACTACAATTACTTAGGTTTAAAAATAAGCTCAACTGGACACCTTAATGAGGCAGTGAATGTACAAATTCAAATATCTGTACAAATTTGGCTAAAACTAATTGAATGTGTCATTGAACCAATTGCACTTCATGGCAGCGAGGTGTGGGGTCCACTTGCAAAACAAGATTTCGTCAAATGGGACAAACACCCCATTGAAACCCTGCATGCAGAGTTCTGTAAGATTCTCCTACATGCCCAGAGGAAAACTACAAACAATGCATGCAGGGCAGAATTAGGCCAATATCCACTAATAATAAAAACTCAAAAAAGAGAATTTAAGTTTTGGAACATCTAAAATACAGTGACCTCCTCTCATATCATTACCAAGCCCTGCAATGCCAAGAGCTGAGCAAAGAAAATAGTCCCCTCATCCAGCTGGTCCTGGGGCTGAGTTCACAAACCTGCTCTACTAACACACTGAAGCCTCAGGACCAGAACATCCAATCAATCAGAATAAACCAAATTACAACACAGTCAAAACAAAACTACATTGCTTATTGGGAAACACAAGCACAGAGCAAAATGCAGTGCTATCTGGCCCTAATTTGACAGTACACCGTGGCTAACTATTTGACCATGGTTACTGATCACAACCTTAGAAAAACCTTGACAAAGTACAGGCTCAGTGAGCACAGCCTTGCCATTGAGAAGTGTTGTTCCTGTTATCCCGTTGACAATTTTTATTCTTATTATTTTCATATTGTAAAAATCCAAAGTAAGCTTTGGCAATATGTACATTGTTACGTCATGCCAATAAAGCAAATTGAATTGAATTGAGAGAGAGAGAGAGAGAGAGAGAGAGAGAGAGAGAGAGAGACTGACCGTGTGAGAGAGACCGAGAGAGAGACAGAGAGAGACAGAGAGAGACCGAGAGTCTGAGAGAGGGAGAGCGAGACCGACCGTGTGAGAGCGAGACCGACCGTGTGAGAGAGAGACCGACCGTGTGAGAGAGAGACCGACCGTGTGAGAGAGAGACCGACCGTGTGAGAGAGAGACCGACCGTGTGAGAGAGAGACCGACCGTGTGAGAGAGAGAGAGAGAGAGAGACCGACCGTGTGAGAGAGAGACCGACCGTGTGAGAGAGAGAGTGAGACCAACCGTGTGAGAGAGAGACCAACCGTGTGAGAGAGAGACCAACCGTGTGAGAGAGGGAGAGCGAGAGAGCGAGACCGACCGTGTGAGAGAGCGAGACCGACCGTGTGAGAGAGCGAGACCGACCGTGTGAGAGAGCGAGACCGACCGCGTGAGAGAGAGACCAACCGTGTGAGAGAGAGACCAACCGTGTGAGAGAGGGAGAGCGAGAGAGCGAGACCGACCGTGTGAGAGAGCGAGACCGACCGTGTGAGAGAGAGAGACCGACCGTGTGAGAGAGCGAGACCGACCGTGTGAGAGAGCGAGACCGACCGCGTGAGAGAGCGAGACCGACCGTGTGAGAGAGCGAGACCGACCGTGTGAGAGAGCGAGACCGACCGTGTGAGAGAGCGAGAGAGCGAGACCGACCGTGTGAGAGAGCGAGAGAGAGAGCAACCGTGAGAGACCGACCATGAGAGAGAGAGAGACCGACCGTGAGAGAGAGAGCGAGACCGACCGTGTGAGAGAGCGAGACCGACCGTGTGAGAGAGCGAGAGAGCGAGACAGACTGTGTGAGAGAGAGCAAGAGAGAGAGCAACCGTGAGAGAGAGAGAGAGACCGACCATGAGAGAGAGAGAGAGACCGACCGTGAGAGAGAGAGAGCGAGACCGACCGTGAGAGAGAGAGAGAGAGCGAGACCGACCGTGAGAGAGAGAGAGAGAGAGAGACCGACCGTGAGAGAGAGAGACCGACCGTGAGAGAGAGAGACCGACCGTGAGAGAGAGAGACCGACCGTGAGAGAGAGAGAGAGACCGACCGTGAGAGAGAGAGAGAGAGAGAGAGAGAGAGAGACCGTGAGACCGACCGTGAGAGAGAGAGAGAGAGCGAGACTGACCGAGACTGACTTTGTGAGAGAGAGAGAAAGATTACGGAGTTCCAAATTGAGCAGCAGCTGCTGAAAAAATTAGCTCCTACAAATATTGAAATTTACATGGTTTTTAGAGTGAAGTACATAGGACAAAAACAAAAGAAAACTGCAAGACTGAATAGGAGACAAAACAAGCAACAAACAAAGATAGTTTATTTTACTTTTCATCAAATTGTACAGTTATCTTAGCTAGCTGAATTGTTTACCAGTTGCTACGCCCACCAGACATCCAAACGGAGAACGCTAAGAAAGGTTTCAAAAGTTTGTTGATGGGACAGAACCACAAATGCCTGTTTGCCGATCTTACCAGTTGCAAAACAAGAGCAAATTTAATACCAAGGGTTATTTGCAACCATTTCCCTTTCTAAAAAAAGAGGAGGCAGTCAAGGATGTCAGATCAGCATTTTTGAAGAAGCTGACCAGAGCAGCACGTATCAAACAGTAAACTTATATAATAATGGAACTGTATTGATACAAGGCAATGATTTGAGTCTCCAGGCTTTTGAGAATAGGTTTGCTACCCTAAAAGCAGAAGCTAAACTCATCTCAGAAACGGAGGAAAACGATAAGGAGGGAGATGGAGAAAAGCAGGCCCCAACGGTCTCTGTGACCCAGCAAGAAGCCCTCAGTGTCCCGCTACCTACCTCACCTGCAGCAGACAGAGCCAAGGACATGCCTACAACACTAAGAACACCTGCTATGCAACGTTTCCACCACTCCCTCTCTCTAGTCGAAGCAGAGGTCATAGAACTCAGAGAGAACAAGCTTCAAGAGGAGGACACTGTCCAGAAACTAAAAGAAGAGATGAAACAGTTCCAGGGAGGAGAGCAGACCATCTATTGCTAAATTAGAAAGCAGAATGGACAAACAGTCAGATAAATGATGACCTCAGAGACCATCTGAGCACAACGAGAAAGGAGCTAGAACAAAGAAAGGTACATTGACACCCTCAACCAGCAGTTAGTCATTATGTCCTCTGCATCTAGAGAACATGTCCACCAGCTTGGCCTCCACCACACAGCCTGATGACACTGCACCAGCCTACCAGTCTGCTCCAGCCCAGATCAACCAACCAGCCTCCCAGTCTGCTCCAGCCCAGGTCAGAATACCAGCCTCCCAGTCTGCTCCAGTCCAGGTAAGAATACCAGCCTCCCAGTCTGCTCCAGCCCAGGTCAGAATACCAGCCTCCCAGTCTGCTCCAGTCCAGGTCAGAATACCAGCCTCCCAGTCTGCTCCAGCCCAGGTCAGAATACCAGCCTCTCAGTCTGCTCCACCCAGACAGTCACCCACAACTGCAATCCTTATTGATTAAAATGGGAAGTTCTTAGTCCAGGAAAGATTATTCCCTAGACACCAGATGTATAAGTTCTGGTGTCCTACAACTGACAGTGCAATGCAGCTACTCAATCAGACCAGGATTGACACCCCCGACAACATCATCATCCACACTGGCACAAACCACCTTCATGCCAAAGGTGAAAATGTATCTGGGGCAGTGAGAAGAGTGGCAGAACGGGCACAGGCTATGTTCCCTACAACCAATATAGTTGTGTCCACCTTCTTACCAAGAAAAGACTTCCCAGGAAAGTTGATTGAAATAAATCAACAGATCACTGTGGACTGTGCCTCACTGCTCAACGTCAGAACGGCTCACCACCCCACTCTGACATGTCAACATTTATACGATAATGTACATCTTGATGAGGACAGTATCAGAACCTTTGCCAAGGACCTAAAGGATGCAACACTTGGCAGGGACCCACACACCCATCAACCCAGCAGCAGAGACCCCCCGCTGCACTTTCTGTCAGTACCCTCACCATCCCCAGGAGAGAAAAGCCAGACACGGCGTATTACAACACAGCTCTACTAGACCCGTCCCATCACAACACAGCTCTACTAGACCCGTCCCATCACAACACAGCTCTACTAGACCCGTCCCATCACAACACGGCTCTACTAGACCAGGCCCATCACAACACGGCTCTACTAGACCAGGCCCATCACAACACAGCTCTACTAGACCCGTCCCATCACAACACAGCTCTACTAGACCAGGCCCATCACTACACGGCTCTACTAGACCAGGCCCGTCACAACACAGCTCTACTAGACCCGGCCTATCACAACACAGCTCTACTAGACCCGGCCCATCACAACACGGCTCTACTAGACCCGGCCCATCACAACTCTACTAGACCCGGCCCGTCACAACACGGCTCTACTAGACCAGGCCCATCACAACACAGCTCTACTAGACCAGGCCCATCACAACACAGCTCTACTAGACCCGGCCCATTACAACTCTACTAGACCAGGCCCATCACAACACAGCTCTACTAGACCCGTCCCATCACAACACAGCTCTACTAGACCCGTCCCATCACAACACAGCTCTACTAGACCCGTCCCATCACAACACAGCTCTACTAGACCCGTCCCATCACAACACAGCTCTTCTAGACCCAGCCTATCACAACACAGCTCTACTAGACCCGTCCCATCACAACACACCTCTACTAGACCCGGCCCATCACAACACGGCTCTACTAGACCAGGCCCGTCACAACACGGCTAAACTAGACCAGGCCCGTCACAACACGGCTCTACTAGACCAGGCCCGTCACAACACGGCTCTACTAGACCAGGCCCGTCACAACACAGCTAAACTAGACCAGGCCCGTCACAACACAGCTAAACTAGACCAGGCCCGTCACAACACGGCTCTACTAGACCAGGCCCATCACAACACAGCTCTACTAGACCAGGCCCATCACAACACGGCTCTACTAGACCAGGCCCGTCACAACACGGCTCTACTAGACCCGGCCCATCACTACACAGCTCTACTAGACCCGGCCCATCACAACTCTACTAGACCCGGCCCATCACAACTCTACTAGACCCGGCCCATCACAACTCTACTAGACCCGGCCCATCACAACTCTACTAGACCTGGCCCATCACAACTCTACTAGACCCGGCCCATCACAACCCTACTAGACCCGGCCCATCACAACTCTACTAGACCCGGCCCATCACAGCTCTACTAGATCCGGCCCATCACACATAGCATTACTAGATAGAAGTCGACCGATTATGATTTTTCAATGCCGATACCGATTAATCAGCCGATGTTTTTGTTGTTTTAATAATGACAATAACAATACTGAATGAACACTTATTTTAACTTAATCAATAAAATCAATTTAGCCTCAAATAAAATGAAACATGTTCAATTTGTTTAAATAATGCAAAAACAAAGTGTTGGAGGAGAAAGTAAAAGTGCAATATGTGTCATGTAAAGAAGCTAACGTTTAAGTTCCTTGCTCAGAACATGAGGACATATGAAAGCTGGTGATTCCTTTTAACAGGAGTCTTCAATATTCCCAGGTAAGAAGTTTTAGGTTGTAGTTATTATAGGAATTATAGGACAATTTCTCTCTATACGATTTGTATTTCATATACCTTTGACTATTGGATGTTCTTATAGGCACTTTAGTATTGCCAGTGTAACAGTATAGCTTCCGTCCCTCTCCTCGCCCCTACCTGGGCTCGAACCAGGAACACATCGACAAGCCACCCTCGAAGCAGCGTTACCCATCGCTACGCGGCCCTTGCAGAGCAAGGGGAACAACCACTCCAAGTCTCAGAGCGAGTGACGTTTGAAACGCTATTAGCACGCACCCCGCTAACTAGCTAGCCATTTCACATCGGTTAGACTAGCCTAATCTCGGGAGTTGATAGGCTTGAAGTCATAAACAGCTCAATGCTTGAAGCACAGCGACAAGCTGCTGGCAAAATGCACGAAAGTGCTGTTTGAATGAATGTTTACAAGCTTGCTGGTGCCTACCACCACTCAGTCAGACTGCTCTATCAAATCATAGACTTAATTATAACATAATAACACATAGAAATACGAGTCTTAGGTCATTAATATCGTCGAATCCGGAAGCTATCATCTCGAAAACCAGACGTTTATTCTTTCAGTGAAATACGGAACCGTTCCATATTTTATCTAACGGGTGGCATCCATAAGTCTAAATATTGCTGTTACGTTGCACAACCTTCAATGTTATGTCATAATTACGTAAAATTCTGGCAGATTAGGCGACCCAAACTGTTGCATATACACTGACTCTGCGTGCAATGAACGCAAGAGAAGTGACACAATTTCACCTAGTTAATATTGCCTGCTAACCTGGATTTTTTGTGTGCAAAATATGCAGGTTTAAAAATACACTGCTCAAAAAAAAGGGAACACTAAAATAACACATCCTAGATCTGAATGAATTAAATATTCTTATTAAATACTTTTTTCTTTACATAGTTGAATGTGCTGACAACAAAATCACACAAAAATTATCAATGGAAATCAAATTTATCAACCCATGGAGGTCTGGATTTGGAGTCACACTCCAAAGTGGAAAACCACACTACAGGCTGATCCAACTTTGATGTAATGTCCTTAAAACAACATTTCAGTAAAGTGCATCTTTGTGGAGATTTCAATGCAAGAACAGGTTGAGCCTGACTACACTGATGAGGGAGGTAACCATCACATATTTGGACACCCCTCCTTGTACAGTAACCTTTTTATAAAATAATAGAAACAGTCCTGACCAAATACTGAACAAAAATGGGAAGGAGTTAGTACATCTCTGTCGAGCCTTAGGCCTGTACATGCTTAATGATAGAATCAGATGGGACTCTTTAGGTCGGTTTACTTACTGCTAAGCTCTTGGGACAAGTGTAGTCGATTATGCCATCACTGACATTGACCCCTCCTCCATTAGTGCATTCACTGTCAGACCACAGACACCATTGTCAAATCAACGTGTTTCTGAAGAAATTAACCGGCAATATTCATTTAAAAAAACAGCCTAATAAACTCTGCAACATAAACCAACTGTACAGGTGGGGTCAAAACAGCCCAATAAACTCTACAACATAAACCAACTGTACAGATGGGGTCAAAACAGCCCAATAAACTCTACAACATAAACCAACTGTACAGATGGGGTCAAAACAGCCCAATAAACTCTACAACATAACCAACTGTACAGATGGGGTCAAAACAGCCCAATAAACTCTACAACATAAACCAACTGTACAGGTGGGGTCAAAACAGCCCAATAAACTCTACAACATAAACCAACCGTACAGATGGGGTCAAAACAGCCCAATAAACTCTACAACATAAACCAACCGTACAGATGGGGTCAAAACAGCCCAATAAACTCTACAACATAAACCAACCGTACAGATGGGGTCAAAACAGCCCAATAAACTCTACAACATAAACCAACTGTACAGATGGGGTCAAAACAGCCCAATAAACTCTACAACATAAACCAACTGTACAGATGGGGTCAAAACAGCCCAATAAACTCTACAACATAAACCAACTGTACAGATGGGGTCAAAACAGCCCAATAAACTCTACAACATAAACCAACTGTACAGATGGGGTCAAAACAGCCCAATAAACTCTACAACATAAACCAACTGTACAGATGGGGTCAAAACAGCAGATCAAAACAGCCCAATAAACTCTACAACATAAACCAACTGTACAGATGGGGTCAAAACAGCCCAATAAACTCTACAACATAAACCAACTGTACAGATGGGGTCAAAACAGCCCAATAAACTCTACAACATAAACCAACCGTACAGGTGGGGTCAAAACAGCCCAATAAACTCTACAACATAAACCAACCGTACAGATGGGGTCAAAACAGCCCAATAAACTCTACAACATAAACCAACCGTACAGATGGGGTCAAAACAGCCCAATAAACTCTACAACATAAACCAACTGTACAGATGGGGTCAAAACAGCCCAATAAACTCTACAACATAAACCAACCGTACAGGTGGGGTCAAAACAGCCCAATAAACTCTACAACATAAACCAACCGTACAGATGGGGTCAAAACAGCCCAATAAACTCTACAACATAAACCAACCGTACAAATGGGGTCAAAACAGCCCAATAAACTCTACAACATAACCAACTGTACAGATGGGGTCAAAACAGCCCAATAAACTCTACAACATAAACCAACTGTACAGATGGGGTCAAAACAGCCCAATAAACTCTACAACATAAACCAACCGTACAGATGGGGTCAAAACAGCCCAATAAACTCTACAACATAAACCAACCGTACAAATGGGGTCAAAACAGCCCAATAAACTCTACAACATAAACCAACCGTACAGATGGGGTCAAAACAGCCCAATAAACTCTACAGCATAAACCAACCGTACAGGTGGGGTCAAAACAGCCCAATAAACTCTACAACATAAACCAACCGTACAGATGGGGTCAAAACAGCCCAATAAACTCTACAACATAAACCAACTGTACAGATGGGGTCAAAACAGCCCAATAAACTCTACAACATAACCAACTGTACAGATGGGGTCAAAACAGCCCAATAAACTCTACAACATAAACCAACTGTACAGATGGGGTCAAAACAGCCCAATAAACTCTACAACATAAACCAACTGTACAGATGGGGTCAAAACAGCCCAATAAACTCTACAACATAAACCAACTGTACAGATGGGGTCAAAACAGCCCAATAAACTCTACAACATAAACCAACTGTACAGATGGGGTCAAAACAGCCCAATAAACTCTACAACATAAACCAACTGTACAGATGGGGTCAAAACAGCCCAATAAACTCTACAACATAAACCAACTGTACAGATGGGGTCAAAACAGCCCAATAAACTCTACAACATAAACCAACTGTACAGATGGGGTCAAAACAGCCCAATAAACTCTACAACATAAACCAACTGTACAGAATAAACTCTACAGGGATGTCAAAACAGCCCAATAAACTCTACAACATAAACCAACTGTACAGATACAGCCCAATAAACTCTACAACATAAACCAACTGTACAGGGTCAAAACAGCCCACATAAAACTGTACAGATACAGCCCAATAAACTCTACAACATAAACCAACCGTACAGCCCAATAAAACAGCAACTGTACAGATGGGGTCAAAACAGCCCAATAAACTCTACAACATAAACCAACTGTACAGATGGGGTCAAAACAGCCCAATAAACTCTACAACATAAACCAACTGTACAGATGGGGTCAAAACAGCACAATAAACTCTACAACATAACCAACTGTACAGATGGGGTCAAAACAGCCCAATAAACTCTACAACATAACCAACTGTACAGATGGGGTCAAAACAGCCCAATAAACTCTACAACATAAACCAACCGTACAGATGGGGTCAAAACAGCCCAATAAACTCTACAACATAAACCAACCGTACAAATGGGGTCAAAACAGCCCAATAAACTCTACAACATAACCAACTGTACAGATGGGGTCAAAACAGCCCAATAAACTCTACAACATAAACCAACTGTACAGATGGGGTCAAAACAGCCCAATAAACTCTACAACATAAACCAACTGTACAGATGGGGTCAAAACAGCACAATAAACTCTACAACATAAACCAACTGTACAGATGGGGTCAAAACAGCCCAATAAACTCTACAGCATAAACCAACTGTACAGATGGGGTCAAAACAGCCCAATAAACTCTACAACATAAACCAACTGTACAGATGGGGTCAAAACAGCCCAATAAACTCTACAACATAAACCAACCGTACAGATGGGGTCAAAACAGCCCAATAAACTCTACAACATAAACCAACTGTACAGATGGGGTCAAAACAGCCCAATAAACTCTACAACATAAACCAACCGTACAGATGGGGTCAAAACAGCCCAATAAACTCTACAACATAAACCAACTGTACAGATGGGGTCAAAACAGCCCAATAAATTCTACAACATAAACCAACTGTACAAATGGGGTCAAAACAGTGCAGAGAGATTCATTGAAACATTGAACTCAAATGAAATGATGAACTCTATACAGGTCCTCAATACCAAAACAATAAAGGTGTCAATTCAGCTACTCAAAACATCATCTGCATATTTCAAAAAGCAGCATCAAAAGAAAATTTGAGAAAACCAGAGAAATGCAACATCAGAAACAAACAAAAAAAATGTTTCTGAAAATGGTTTGATAACGAATCTAAAACAATTAGAAAACACCTAAAACAAATGTCAAATGAAAAACATAAGCAGCAAAACAACCCAGAGCTACGCTATGAATACTCTGAAACAGCATAAACATACACTGAAAGAAATTGAATTATACCAACAAGACAATTTAAGCACGACAAAGCCACAATAATTAGCCATACAAGATGTAGGAATTTGGAAAACTTATTTTGATAATCTATACAAAAACATCCCACAAAAAGATACAACAGAACTAATTAGAAATTAAAGAAATTGAACATCCTTGAATCAGTCACAAAAAACAACTAAAATCCATTAGATTACCCAATAATCCAACAGGAACTAAATGAAAAGCTCAAATCTATAAAATCAAAGAAGGCTTGTGGTCTAGACAACATCAGAAATGAAATGCTGAAAAACAGCACACCTGAATTGCATAATGCTGTGCTTAAATAGTTCAACATGGTTTTAACTTCTGGCTACTTCCCTGATGTCTGGAAGCAGGGGCTCATCTCCCCTAACCACAAAAGTGGAGACAATTCAGACCCCAATAATTACAGGGGAATTTGTGTAAACAGTAACTTGAGAAAGGGTTTCTGTAGCATTTAGAATTCAAGAATTCAAACCTTTCTTCAAGAAAACCAATGTAATAAGTAAATGTCAAATTGGCTTTCTCCCTAACCATCACACTACTGACCATATATACACCTTACACACACTAATTAATAAACACCATCACACTACTGACCCTATATACACCTTACACACACTAATTAATAAACACGTCCACCAAAAAAAAGAGGTGAAAATCTTTGCTTGCTTTATTGACTTTAAAAAAGCATTTGATTCTATTTGGCACAAAGGGCTATTCTACAAAAATCTCCAAAGTGGGCTTGGTGGTAAGGTGTATGACTTAATAAAATGTATGTACACAGAAAACAAGTGTGCAATAAAAATCAAAAACCAAAAAACAGAATTCTTTCCACAACGTCGAGGTGTGAGACAAGGCTGAAGTTGGAGTGCAAATCTTTTCAACATTTATATCAATGAATTAGCAGACATGTTGGACCATTCTCCAGCCCCAGGACTCACACTATTTGACACAGAGGTGAAATACCTGCTATATGCTGATGACTTGGTACTTCTATCACCAACCAAAGAAGGTCTTCAACAGAACCTTAACATTCTAGAGCAATATTGCCATACTTGGGCTCTGGTAGTAAATATCCAAAAAGCAAAAATCAGGATTTTCCCCAAAAATCTATAATTATTCAGAAACACAAATATAAATTCACCCTGAACAACACCAGAATTGAACAAACACCTTGGTCTGACTATATCTGCATCGGGAAACTTTAATATGGCAGTGAATGCACTCAAAGAAAAAGCCCGCAGAGCAATGTATGTAATAAAATGTAATGATTCAATATCAACATCCCAATTAGAATGTGGACCAAAATATTTGACAGTGGAATCCTACCAACAGCTCTTTACGGAAGTGAGGTTTGGGAGCCACTCAAACTCGACTTTAAAATGTGGGACAAACATCTAATTGAAGCCCTACATGCAGAATTCTGTCAGAAGATTCTACAAGTCCAGAGAAATACACCAACTAATGCATGTAGGGAAGAATTGGGCCGCTTTCCAGTAGTAATGAAAATATAGAAAAAATCATTAAAGTTTTGGCTACATCTAAATTCAAGTATGCATTTTAAAGCACTTCAAACCCAAGAGCTGAGCCCAGAAACGAGCCCTCTCAGTCAGCTGGTGTTGGACCTCATCAACCAAGCTGACACCAGCACTGCTTCAAAATAAAGAATTCCAATAAACAAAATCAAAGGACTCATATATACAACATTGGAAAAACGAAAAAAATAAATCCCAAAGCCGACTAAACTGCTATCTGACCCTAAACAGAGAATATGAATTGGCTGACTATCTCTACTCTGTCAGAGATACGAAGCAGAGACAGATCCTTACCAAGTACAGGCTGAGTGACCACCAATTGGCAATAGAAACCGGCAGACATAAAAAAACATGGCTACACAAAGAGGAGCGTGTATGTGGTCACTGTGCGACAGGGGAGGTAGAAACAGAGATGCACTTTCTCCGTTACTGTGAGAAATATTCCTCACCAAGAGATTCATTATTCACAGATATTACTACATTTATTACAAATGTTAACTTATTAAACCCAGAGGAAAAACTAAACATACTCATGGGAGAAGGAGCCACGGCTCCTCTTCCAGCCAAATATGCATTTGCCTGCCATAGCCTGATGGACACTGAATAATATCTGCATAGAAATTAGTAACTTACTTATTATTAGTATTATACTATTATCTCTATTATTATTATTATTATTGAGAGCAAGACCGACCGTGTGAGAGAGAGCGACACACCGTGAGAGAGAGAGCGACACACCGTGAGAGAGAGAGCGACACACCGTGAGAGAGAGAGCGACACACACCGTGACAGAGAGAGCGACACACACCGTGAGAGAGAGAGCGACACACACCGTGGGAGGGGGAGAGAGAGAGACACACCGTGGGAGGGAGAGAGAGAGAGACACACCGTGGGAGGGAGAGAGAGAGACACACCGTGGGAGGGAGAGAGAGAGACACACCGTGGGAGGGAGAGAGAGAGACACACCGTGGGAGGGAGAGAGAGAGACACACCGTGGGAGGGAGAGAGAGAGACACACCGTGGGAGGGAGAGAGAGAGACACACCGTGGGAGGGAGAGAGAGAGAGACACACCGTGGGAGGGAGAGAGAGACACACCGTGGGAGGGAGAGAGAGACACACCGTGGGAGGGAGAGAGAGACACACCGTGGGAGAGACACACCGTGGGAGGGAGAGAGAGACACACCGTGGGAGGGAAAGAGAGAGACACTGTGGGAGGGAGAGAGAGACACACCGTGGGAGGGAGAGAGACACACCGTGAGAGGGAGACACACCGTGAGAGAGAGAGCGAGAGACACCGAGAGAGTGCGAGAGACACCGTGAGAGAGTGCGGGAGACACCGAGAGAGAGTGCGAGAGACACCGAGAGAGCGAGAGAGAGACACCGAGAGAGCGAGAGAGAGACACCGTGTGAGAGAGCGACACCGTGAGAGAGAGAGACACCGTGAGAGAGAGAGACACCGTGAGAGAGAGAGACACCGTGAGAGAGCGAGACACCGTGAGCGAGAGCGAGAGACACCGTGAGCGAGAGCGAGAGAGAGACACCGTGAGCGAGAGCGAGAGAGAGACACCGTGAGCGAGAGCGAGAGAGAGACACCGTGAGCGAGAGCGAGAGAGAGACACCGTGAGCGAGAGCGAGAGAGAGACACCGTGAGCGAGAGCGAGAGCGAGACACCATGAGCGAGAGCGAGAGAGAGACACCGTGTGAGAGAGCGAGAGAGAGACACCGTGAGAGAGAGAGACACCGTGAGAGAGAGCGAGAGAGAGACACCGTGAGAGAGAGCGAGAGAGAGACACCATGAGCGAGAGCGAGAGAGAGACACCGTGTGAGAGAGCGAGAGAGAGACCGTGAGAGAGAGAGACACCGTGAGAGAGAGCGAGAGAGAGACACCGTGAGAGAGACACCGTGAGAGAGACCGTGAGAGAGAGACACCGTGAGAGAGAGAGCGAGAGAGAGACACACCGTGAGAGAGAGCGAGAGAGAGACACACCGTGAGAGAGAGCGAGAGAGTGACACACCGTGAGAAAGAGCGAGAGAGAGACACCGTGAGAAAGAGCGAGAGAGAGACACCGTGAGAGAGAGAGAGAGCCAGAGACACACCGTGAGAGAGAGAGAGAGCCAGAGACACACCGTGAGAGAGAGAGAGAGCCAGAGGCACACCGTGAGAGAGAGAGAGAGAGCCAGAGACACACCGTGAGAGAGAGAGAGAGCCAGAGACACACCGTGAGAGAGAGAGAGAGCCAGAGCCACACAGTGAGAGAGAGAGAGCGAGAGACACACCGTGAGAGAGAGAGAGCGAGAGACACACGGTGAGAGAGAGAGAGCCAGAGACACACCGTGAGAGAGAGAGAGCCAGAGACACACCGTGAGAGAGAGAGAGCCAGAGACACACCGTGAGAGAGAGAGAGCCAGAGACACACCGTGAGAGAGAGAGAGCCAGAGACACACCGTGAGAGAGAGCCAGCCAGAGACACACCGTGAGAGAGAGCCAGCCAGAGACACACCGTGAGAGAGAACCAGAGACACACCGTGAGAGAGAGAACCAGAGACACACCGTGAGAGAGAGAACGAGACACACCGTGAGAGAGAGAACGAGACACACCGTGAGAGAGAGAACGAGACACACCGTGAGAGAGAGAACGAGACACACCGTGAGAGAGAGAACGAGACACACCGTGAGAGAGAGAACGAGACACACCGTGAGAGAGAGAACGAGACACACCGTGAGAGAGAGAACGAGACACACCGTGAGAGAGAGAACGAGAGAGAGACACACCGTGAGAGAGAGCGAGAGAGAGACACACCGTGAGAGAGAGCGAGAGAGTGACACACCGTGAGAAAGAGCGAGAGAGAGACACCGTGAGAAAGAGCGAGAGAGAGACACCGTGAGAGAGAGAGAGAGCCAGAGACACACCGTGAGAGAGAGAACGAGACACACTGTGAGAGAGAGAACGAGACACACCGTGAGAGAGAGAACAAGAGAGACACAGTGAGAGAGAGAACGAGAACGAGAGAACGAGAGACACCGCGAGAGAGAGCCAGAGACACGCTGCGAGAGAGAGCCAGAGACACACCGCGAGAGAGAGCCAGAGACACACCGCGAGAGAGAGCCAGAGACACACCGCGAGAGAGAGCCAGAGACACACCGCGAGAGAGAGCCAGAGACACACCGCGAGAGAGAGCCAGAGACACACCGCGAGAGAGAGCCAGAGACACACCGCGAGAGAGAGCCAGAGACACACCGCGAGAGAGAGCCAGAGACACACCGCGAGAGAGAGCCAGAGACACACCGCGAGAGAGAGCCAGAGACACACCGCGAGAGAGAGCCAGAGACACACCGCGAGAGAGAGCCAGAGACACACCGCGAGAGAGAGCCAGAGACACACCGCGAGAGAGAGCCAGAGACACACCGCGAGAGAGAGCCAGAGACACACCGCGAGAGAGAGCCAGAGACACACCGCGAGAGAGAGCCAGAGACACACCGCGAGAGAGAGCCAGAGACATACAGCGAGAGAGAGCCAGAGACACAGCGAGAGAGAGCCAGAGACACACAGCGAGAGAGAGCGAGAGACACACCGCGAGAGAGAGCGAGAGACACACCGCGAGAGAGAGCGAGACACACACCGCGAGAGAGAGCGAGACACACACCGCGAGAGAGAGCGAGACACACAGCGAGAGAGAGAGAGACACACAGCGAGAGAGAGCGAGAGAGAGACCGAGAGTCCGAGAAAGAAAGGGAGAGTCCAAGAAAGAGAGAGAGAGACCGAGAAAGTGTCACAGGCAATTAGACTTTAGTGCCAGAGCAGCAGACAGCTGTGGGTTAACCATCTACCTGTGGGTTGAGCTGTGTCAGCTGAATAAACCACTGTGTGTGTGTTTTTAGACAGACAGACAGAGAGTGGCAGGGACAGACAGACAGAGTGGCAGGTGTACTTTAAGCTGTGCGAGGTAGTAAAAATGATGGATGTTGAAAAAGTGCACACTCATTCCTATTGTGTTTTTGTGAGGGAGGGTGAAAGTGAGAGAGAAAGAGAGCACACAAAAGAGGGGGATAAACTCACTCAGGTTGTGGTTGTCTTTCTTCTGTCTCTCTTTGGCCATTGCACGGGTTTCTGCATTGATAAAAACAACAAGCAATGAACTAACACTGTCCACAAAGTGTGTATAGTGAGTGTATATAGTTTGGGGTCATAGAGAGTTTGAAAATCATGTTAGAGGCTCACTTTAACCAAATTCATTGAGATTTAGTTTATGCATGGATACAGTATTTCCCCCTAATCATTAGTTAATTAGCTTAATTTACGAATTGAATTCAAACTCAGCACAAATGACATTAAATCGTCCCCTCATTCTAGAGAAAAATATACCACTGGTAGCCATGTATTTGGAACTATCTAATCCTTCTAGCTTTGGTCTGCTGGTTTCCATTCATTACTTAGCATCTGATTCAGACCTGGGAAACCAGGTGGGGAAAGCATTTGGCCTGCAGGTCTGTCTCTGATTGGTTACTATGTTTCTGAAAGCTGTAAATGTCTGAGAGCTGGCTGCTTGTTTGCTGTGTCTAAGCTCGTCTCTGATTGGTTGCCGTGGCTTTGATTGGTCCTACCTGTCAGCTCTCGTTTGATGGCCAGGTTGGCAGGGCAGGAATTGCTTGTCATGGCGATAGATTGACCGGTCATCCCAGGGCCCGTGTACACGTCCAGGTGACTGCTGGACAGAGGGAGCTGGGGAGGACACACAAATCAGTATGAGCACCACAACCTACATTTCACTCTATAATCTCAATAAGAGTATATAGGGTGACTCTCTTTGTGAGATTGAAATCCAGGAGAAATAAGAGTATCAATACATTTGTCCTAGAAAATATTGTAGGGTTAAGCAGGGGTTATATGAATTACTAGTCAATTCATCATCAAGTTTAATGAAGGATGGGTTCAAACAATGAACCAAGCACATCCTTTAGA
The DNA here is from genome assembly GCF_045791955.1 of Oncorhynchus clarkii lewisi. Lineage (NCBI taxonomy): Eukaryota > Metazoa > Chordata > Actinopteri > Salmoniformes > Salmonidae > Oncorhynchus > Oncorhynchus clarkii. Next base: position 54,128,922 of record NC_092153.1, read on the forward strand.
TGGAGAAACGATAGATACAGTATACTATCCTAACCAGACACCCTATTTTCAAGTCAGTTAGGACCCCACTTTAAGCCGTTGTGGTTGGGTGATCGCCTGACACACAACAACATTCAGGAAACCATGCATGAACAAAACCTAGGAACATCTTAAAAACAATGCTGGAAACCTCAAGGGTCGAGGACAAACTCCTTTTTCCATCAAATTCACTGAGATCACCCTCAATTACCTTAGAGAGAGCGAGACAGAGCGAGAGTGAGAGCGAGTAGACATCGCGAGCGAGAGAGCGGACAGAGCGAGCGAGAGCGAGTAGATATCGCGAGCGAGAGAGCAGACAAAGCGAGCGAGAGAGCAGACAAAGCGAGCGAGAGCGAGTAGACATCGCGAGCGAGAGCGAGTAGACATCGCGAGCGAGAGCGAGAGCAGACAGAGTGAGCGCGAGAGCAGACAGAGCGAGCGCGCGTAGACAGAGCGAGAGAGTAGACAGAGCGCGAGCGAGAGAGAGTATAATAGACAAACAGGCAGTCGGTGTCTCATGAGAGTTTTATGGCATCATATTGTGGGTAACCCTGGTTAACCCTCTGAGCCAGATCAAACTCTATAAACACACAGTGTGTTACATGTGTAGTGACTGGCTGTAAAGAGAAGATAGCAGAAGATCTCAGGCCAATATCACACCTGGAAAATACTGCCTCTGCTCTGACCTACACACAATCATCCCTTATCTCTGTAAGGCTTGATTCAATTCAAGGGCTTTATTGGCATGGGAAATATGTTTACATTGCCAAAGCAAGTGAAATAGATAAACAAAAGTTAACAATAAAAATGAATAGTAAATATTACTCACAAAAGTTCCAAAAGAATAAAGACATTTCAAATGTCATATTATGTCTATATACAGTGTTGTAATGAAATGCAAATGGTTAAAGTACAAAAGGGAAAATAAAACAATCAAAGTATAAAATGATTTACAATGGTGTTTGTTCTTCACTGGTTGCCCTTTTCTTGTGGCAACAGGTCACAAATCCTGCTGCTGTGATGGTACACTGTGGTATTTCACCTAATTCTTTGTGGATCTGTGTAATCTGAGGGAAATTTGTGTCTCTAATATGGTCATACATTGGACAGGAGGTTAGGAAGTGCAGCTCAGTTTCCACCTTATTTTGTGGGCAGTGAGCACATAGCCTGTCATCTCTTGAGAGCCATGTCTGCCTTCGGCGGCCTTTCTCAATAGCAAGGCTATGCTCACTGAGTCTGTACATAGTCAAAGCTTTCCATAAGTTTGGGTCAGTCACAGTGTTCAGGTATTCTGCCACTGTGTACTCTCTGTTAAGGGCAAAATAGCATTCTAGTTTGCTCTGTTTTTTTGTTAATTCTTTCCAATGTGTCAAGTAATTATCTTTTTGTTTTCTCGTGATTTGGTTGGGTCCAATTGTGTTGCTGTCCTGGGGATCTGTGGGGTCTGTTTATGTTTGTGAACAGAGCCCCAGGACCAGCTTGCTTAGAGGGCTCTTCTCCGGGTTAATTTCTCTGTAGGTGATGGCTTTATGGAAGGTTTGGGAGTAGCTTCCTTTTAGGTGGTTGTAGAATTGAACAGCTCTTTTGATTTTGAAAAGCAGGTATTGGCCTAATTCAGCTGCATGCCTTATTTGGTGTTTTATGTTGTACATGGGGGATATTTTTGCAGAATTCTGCATGCAGAGTCTCAATTTGGTGTTTGTCCCATTTAGTAAATTGTTGGTTGGTGAGTGGACTACAGACCTCACAACCGTAAAGGGCAATGGGTTCTATAACTGATTAAAGTATTTTTAGCCAGATGATGCTGCAGACTGTTTTAGTGCCCTCGCTCGTTGATATATATGTTGAAGAGGGTGGGGCTTAAGCTGTATCCCTGTCTCACCCCCGGCCCTGTGGAAAGAAATGTGTTTTTTGCTAATTTTAACCACACACTTGTTTGTGTACATGGATTTTATAAATTCGTATATATTTTCCCCCCCAACACCAATTTCCAATTTGTATAGCAGACCCTCATGCCAAATTGAGTCAAAAGCTTTTTTGAAATCAACAAAGCATGACAAGAGTGCCTTTGTTTTGGTTTGTTTGCTTGTCAATTAGGGTGTGAAGGGTGAATATGTGGTCTGTCGTACGTTATTAATTCCTAGCCAGATGTAAAATGTTCCTGTTTTGACTAATTTAATAGAGTGGGTTAGATCTGCTCTATACCAAATTAGCATACCCCCCGAGTCGCTTCCCTGTTTCACACCTGTCAGTTTCTACCAGCTCTCTGTAACCTAGAGGGCAACCAGTGGGTCCGTCTCATTTATACCATGTTTCTTGTAGGATGACAATGTCTGTATTTCCAATTGCTTTGATGAAGTCTGGGTTCCTGCTCTTTAGGACAAAGGCAGATGACCTCAGACCTTGTACATTCCATGATGAGATCGTAAAAGCTTTGTGTTCCATAGTGTCTAGTGTTTTTGTGTGGTTTAGGCCTGGACCATCACAGTAGGTGTGAGCCGAGCATGTTGAGCATCTGACACATACCTCTTAGGTTGCAGGATGGGGCTTGGGTGGGTGTAATAGTGAGGGTCGGGCCTGTTGCTCTGCTCACAGCCTAGCATGCAGTATGTACTCTTGTCATGTTGAGGTCATTGCCGCAGTGTGCGGGGGCATGGGGTGGGCAGAAGGGGCATAGGTCTGATATGGGGGAGCCTATACAGGGTGTGTCCAGGGTTTGCTTGGGGTGGTCTTAGCTGGTTGGGGTGTGGCTGGTGATGCTGTGGTCTGGGCGTAGGTCCTCTTGGTGCAGGTCTAGGAGGGGATCTCGCTGGGCGGGGTATCTGTTGCTCCTGTGTGAGGTGCTTGGGCTACGGTTGAGGGTGACATCCTTCAGGGTCCTGGCAAAAGTTGGGATTGCTGCCTGGTCATAAAGACTGTTCAGGTCCAGGGTGGAGTGGTGGGTCAGGTAGACAATAGGTTGAGGCACAGTCTGGCAAAATGCTTGCATTCACCCGCTGTCTGGTTCAGGTCAAAGTCTTTTTGTGGATTCTCTGACCCCATCTGTAACCCAGCACCTGTGTGGAAGACTAGCGGTGTCCTCTGTATAAGTTGTGTAGACGTTGTTTAACTTCTGAAGCAGTCCCTATGGCTACTACTAGTCAACTTCCCTCATGAGGAATTGGTGATGAAACGTGCTGGTTTACAATAATAGAAAAACTTGAGGATGTGGTTAAATGTCTATTCTACAATACTAATGAGGCTTGACAGATAAGAGAGCCAGATACCTTATCATTGAGACAACTGAAGTGCAGCCAGGTCTCTCTCACACATAGTAAAACTACAGGCTGTGGACCGAGACCTCAGATCCCATCATCAGTAGGGTCTTCCTCTCCTTTGTCAAACCAGGGACATGTTGTTCAGTTAGGTGAAACCCTCTCCTCACCTTGTCCCTTCCTCCCCCTCTCTCACACAGAATGCTTTAGTCTCAAACCACTGACTCCTGCTGTCCCCCATCGCCCACACCCACACACAGAGCGCGAGAAACTACCCATTTTATAACAAACTCTCTCTCACACACACATTCAGACCCAGGTCAGTCATGCTTAGTATTCTCTCTCTGCGGCATTCCCAAGATCTCCTTAAACTCCCAGATGCTACTGAGTTTACCGCGATAATCCTGGTCACAGATTAGAAGATGAGTTTCATTCATTAGGGGGAAAACTCTGTGTTTAAGAAAAGCTAACGAGGCGAGCACCTCCAAAAACAGAGAGGAGATGTGTAAGGTAACTAACATTAGTCCTGAGGGATCTCATTATACACATCTCAGACAGAGCGAGACCAAGAGAAAGAGAACAGCAGAACTATTTAGAGGCCTGTATATTAAATCAGACTACACCAAACTAAAAATACAAGCACACCTGGGGCAACATTGTAGCAACCACCATCAGTAGTCCCTCCAGAGAGCTGCATTCATGCACGGAGCCACTATCACACACACTATACCACTGTCCCTGTGTGCAAATCAGAGTTCCATATGGATCAACTTAGCTCCCTGAGAGCCAATCAATAGTAAAATAACAATCTAATCAATGACTATGAGATCGTGTATCATCACACACACTGAGTAATCAAGGGCCAATCAACTGAAGCATGAGCACCAAGAGATAAACCCAGAGAATGCCATTCTATTCCACTCAGAGACATTGTGCGCACACACACACACACACACACACACACACACACACACACACACACACACACACACACACACACACACACACACACACACACACACACACACACACACACACACACACACACACACACACACACACACACAGAGGGGCTGAGGGAGCTGGGCCAAAGAAGAGAAACAGAGGAGAGGCCAGCAGCGACCATCATGCTGGACAATTAACATCCTATTGTGTCTTATCTCTAATGGCCGAACGTGTCCCTCATTGGAAGTGTGCCCACAGTGGAAGGGCTCAGCTCAACCGCTACCACTTCAAAGAGCTGCTCCCTCTCAGCCTCCATCACCAGCCCCAGGCGGCCGAGAGCCAGGCTCATCCCCTAATCAGAGACCTGAGGCTGGGAGTTATAGCTGACCCTCCCTGCCCCGGCTCCAGCCCTCACCAACCCAGAGGGGGGTGCAGGGGGGCATAACTCTCCTAACTAGCCTGCCTCAATACTGACCAAGATGGGCGGACAAAACACACAAACCTTATATTCCTCAGCCACACATAGATCACACACACACAGTAAAACTCAGACTTCTTACCAGTTGGATCTGTTCCCCGTCTATCATCTCCACAATGGCATACGTCTTATTCATCTCCTTCATCCTTCCTTCTGTGGGTCTGTGCGCTCTCACTCTCTTACGCTGTCTCCCACTCTCTTACGCTGTCTCTCACTCTCTTACGCTGTCTCTCACTCTCTTACACACACTCTCTCTCTAACACTTACTTGCTCACTCACTCCAGCCCTCAGAGACTAACCTCCGTCTCACCAAATCCCTCTCTCTTCTACCCTCTCCACACCGCTTAAGTGAACTTTCCCCTAACTGGACTTTCAGCCTGTTTTTCCCTCTCACAAATGACCCTCATCCCCTGTTCCCCTCCTCTCCTGTGCCTCTCCCTCCTCCTCCTCCCTTTCTGAATGCCTTGTAAACAAGTTGAACTCTAACTGGCGGTGGTTTAATTGTTAATTCGGAGCCATTCCTTTAAACACAGAGCTCTGTGCTTCTGCTCTAAGATGGACACTCTTGGACCACTGCATTTTTTTTAGGACTACGAATGCCTATCTTGGTCTCTGAAACCACAGCACTTCACGTCAATAATTTAAATCAATTAAAAACTTAGATTCCTTTAAGCCAACTGAAGGTTTCCCCTGGGGTGGGACGGCAGCAGCAGCAGACAGCTGATTGAAGCCACTATAGATCAGCAGTTATTCATTAAACACTGAGGAACAAACAGCCACAGGCCAAATGCCCCCCAGTCAACATCAAATATCAGCCATTTTGATGTTTGGGAAGTTTCATGCAACAGCAGCAACAACAATAACAGTAGCAAAACAGCAACAGTAGTTTTAAGATGGGACACAAACACACGGAGGAGCCTGTTGCTAAAGAAGGAGGGATTATGATAAACAGAACAAGGAGTCTTTCTCCTCTCCTCTCAGAGCCACAGCCTCAGTCCTGATGAGTCGGCATAATCACCCCATTGACTCACACAGGGAGGGGCAGAAGTGGACCAAAAAATACAAGAGGGGGTAAGACAGGGGTTAGAGGTAGATAAGGATAGAGGGAAGAGAAGGGGGACACAGACTCAGATATTTCACATTAAAATGTATGTCAAACAAAAATCAACGACTGCAACGTTAAACAAACCATACAACTCTGTTGAAGAAACGCGCAAGGAGTACTTAACAATATTCACTTCATTTGACAAAAACACTAACATGAAGAATGGTTTGTGCCGTCATTGTGCTACCAAACTTTGCATAGGCACTGTTCTTCATGTTAATGTATTTTTGTAAAATCTTCAGTAGAAATGGTTAAATGTAGTCATAGTGCATAGAGTTGTATGGTTTTGGTTTGGTTTGACATACATTTTAAAGTTAAAGATCTGAGTGTCAGTGTCACTCAGTTACCGTGGAATTGCCCTAAAATATAAGTCTTATCTCAACACCCATTAACCTACCTATTCTTTTGCGTGAGCATTTCAACCAGTTCAAGTGTTCAACCCTTCACAATCCCACCCAGGTGAAAATGCCGTTCTATAGGTACGTAGTGACTGTATGGTTTAATACTTACAGTGTTGGACGTCTGAAGAGGGTCAATATACTGTTGGATGTCATCATAGCTCGACTGCATGCTGATGATGTCATCGATGACCTCATCCATCTGTGCCAACAAAGAGGGATTTAAAAAAAATATATACTTCTACATTAATATACATTTAGATCAGTGATACCAGAGAATATATTCAGACAGACTAAGGCAGCCATGTTGTGCATAGAGAGACAATCAACTTTATTATCACATAAGAGTCATTTCTTACAGATACTGTAGATGCTGTATACATGGGTGGTGGATAAAGTGAGTTTCCTATATAATATGGAATGCATTAACACTGAAGTGTGAAACAGCTCTCTGAAAAATGTGTTAGAACAGACAGGAATAGGAAGTGAGAGGATCAACTCGGCTGAAAATCTGATTCCATCCAGCAGGTGGCGTTTTTTTTATTGTTTCACCCACCATGCAAGGAGTTTTTGTATGGGGGTCAATGAGAGAATGTCGAATTTGGTCAACAAAGAAATTAATGGATTATTTGCTACGTGAGGTTCATTCAGACATTTTTATCTAATAGTTTTGTAATGCTTAAGTTGTTACGAGCGTACTGATACAAGTAGGACGTGTCATCCCGGCAACTTTGAGAAAAAACACGTAATATTGGAGTTGTCTGGAGATGGCTATGCATATTCATGGCATGAGGCAAGTAGCATACCATCTCTCTCCATTGAATACAGGCAACCGCCATCTTGAGACAACGCCAATATGAAGTGTTTTTTCTCAAAGTTGCCGTCAACAACCCTCATTGAATATTCAAAAAAGGATTACAATAATGAGATGTATCCACCAACCCAAAGAAAGGATAGGAGGAAGCTAGGCAGCCCCCCGTGCCACTTTGTGGACCACAACTCCCATTGTTTAGGGCAGAGAGACCTGTATCTTGTCAGTATATCCATAATCTTTGGTTAAAATTAATTATGACGACGGTCACACTTCATTTGGATAGTCCCTACTTTCCATCTGTAGATGCTGTAGATGCTCTTCAGATGGTCATACTATCAACAAACTATCTGTGGATAAGCAACTACTTGCTTATCCAAGGTTAGGTTAAGAATAAGGGTTAGGGTTAAGTTTAGGGTTAGGATAAGGTTAGGGTTAGTAGATAGTCCATCTGAAGATGCACTACAGACTATCCAAATAAATATGATGACTGGAACAAAACACTTATCATTAACTTTTTATTGAACTTTCATTGAACACAATAAGCTTATCCTTCAACCTACAATATTACACCTTGGTTGGACTGCAACATACAGTATGTAATGGGCTATGTTTCTCTCTAACAGGATGTGAAATAGGTAACGTAGAGATGTGGTCTTAAGGGCAGATATTCAGGAGGCGGCAGAAGGTTCTGTTGCAAAGGTGTCCATGTTTATTTTTAGTGTCCAACACTGATAGCCGGTGATGAATATTTACAAGATAGACAATAGACTTACTTGTCAAACAAAATAAAGTGCACTAAGCCTAAAACAGGCTTACGCTGGAGCTTCCATAGCTATTACAGGTTGTTGGTAACCAGGCTCAAGCAGCCTCCCCACTGTCACCAAACCCAAACTACCCAGAAATACCAAAACAGGCACTTCTATCCTCTAAGCCCCTCCCTGAGACATATCCATGTCCAATGATAAGTAATCACATAACTGGTACACAAATGTAACTGGCTTACTCATAATGACCCCATTACATGTACACCCTGTTAAACAGTAATTCTTACATGAATGGAACCGGCGAATGACGGCAACCCAGTAACATATAGTGGTGCACAAAGGAGTGCACGCTCCTGCCACAGACAGGACACAAGGAGCTCCGACACAACGTGGGAAGTATGAACAAAGGAATGCATTAACAGAATGAAACAGAGTCTCTAACTCGTGAGTGTTACGATGATTCTGTGCACAGAAACATCGTTTCACTCTGGAAGGTTAGAGACAGGAAAATAACCGCAATTTGTGTCGAACCAGTTACACGAAAATAACTTTCCATACAAAAATGTCCCTACCGAACTGGGCATGAACTATAAACAGTAGCTTACTGCTTACAAAGGAGCTGAATAATAATATGGTCATGTGCAGTATCATTTTTTCTAGAAGGAAATAGCAAAATGCTTAAGAGAAATAGCACGCTATTTTAATATAGGGCCTAATGGCAGATTAGACCGTGTGCATAAATCCACATCGTCACAGAGGACTAGAGCCTTTCGGCTCAGCAGTGTTGGTTAACTGTTCTGCTAACTGATCGGAGGTTAAGGTTAACTGTTCTGCTAACTGATCGGAGGTTAAGGTTAACTAACGGTTCTGTTGTTTGTCTCTTGAAGTTGTGGGATGCACTTCTGAACTCTGCAGTTGGTGGTCTGCTCAGGTCTGTAGAAGATGCTGGTGAAGTTAAACTGCATGCATGTGTGTGTACCAAAGTCTGTGGGGTTCAAAGGGCCTTGCAGTGTCTGCTATACCCTGTCATTCGTTAAACTCTAATTACTTTACCAAGGCCATAATGGAGCATTTAAAGTGCAATGACAATCAGAGCAAGTTAGTCTGAGTTAGCTAACACAGCGACCTTTGGGTGACACCTTTATAGAGCTGGCCATGAGTCTGTGGATGCCACCGAGATCAATAGCCAGTCTTCATACACATGCACTATCACACAAAAAGCAGAGATTTTAGAGGTGACATTGGCTCAGACCCAGCTCACTCATAACAAGGTGCAATAAAGTTATGATCTCCATAAACTGAAGAACATAACGTAATCTCTAAACCATATCTATATACAGGCTGGTAATCAAAGTTGTATCGGAGATATTGCATGGTTATATGTCAAATCCCACACATTTCTAGGATTTATGGACCAAGGGAATGTGTACGTGCTTTATGACATGTCTTGTTGACATCAGGTCAAAGGTCCTCAGAAACACAGCGAATTACAGTACAACACTTTCTCAGATTATCACAGCTGAGACAGGTTTTTCTGTTAGTCTAGACATGACCTTTAGTACAAGAGCGTTTTCAAACACGCGTTTGTGTTGAGTGTGCAAGAGTATATCCGCAATGTAATTGTGTGCAAGGTTTTGTGTGTAAAATCAAGCTTTATTTGCCACATGCGCCGAATACAACAAGTGTAGACTTTACCGTGAAATGCTTACTTACAAGCCCTTAACCAACAGTGCAGTTCAAGAAGAAGAAAATATTTACCAAGTAGACTAAAATAAAAAATAACACAATAAGAATAATGAGGCTATATACAAGGGGCACCGGTACCGAGTCAGTGTGCAGGGGTACAGCCTAGTTGGGGTAATCTGTACACGTAGGTGGGGGCGAAGTGACTATGCATAGGTGACAAACAAACAGCGAGTAGCAGCAGTGTACGGGGGGGGGGGGGTCAATGTAAATTGTCCGGCGGCGATTTTTATGAATTGTTCAGCAGTCTAATGGCTTGGGGGTAGAAGCTGTTGAGGAGCCTCCGGTACCGCTTGCCGTGCGGTAGCAGAGAAAACAGTCTAGAACTTGGGTGACTGGAGTCTCTGACAATTTTATGGGCTTTCCTCTGACACCACCTATTATATAGGACCTGGATGTCAGGAAGCTTGGCCCCAGAGATGTACTGGGGTACTACCCTCTGTAGCTCCTTACGGTGAGATGCCAAGCAGTTGCCATACCAGGTGGTGATGCAACCGGTCAGGATGCTCTCGATGGTGCAGCTGTAGAACCTTTTGAGGATCTGGGGAACCATGCCAAATCTTTTCAGTCTCCTGAGGGGCAAAAGGTTTTGTCGTGCCCTCTTCACGACTGTCTTGGTATGTTTGGGCGATGATATTTTGTTGGTGATGTGGACACCAAGGACCTTGAAACGCTCGACCCGCTCCACTACAGCCCCCTCAATGTTAATGGAACGTTTAAAAGACACCGAGATCGTTAACGTTTAGAAAAAAATCCCTAACCTACATATATATATATTTTTTACATCACATTTTACAAAAAATGATCTAGTTAACACAAAACTACCACTAACAGGCACGATCATCATCATCATCATAAAGGTTCAAATACAAATTAAACCAATATCTTATGCGAGGTGGATTTGAGCTACACTGGCAGTACAGGTGCACCTGTTGCTGACAACAGTGCGATAAGAGAGAGTGAGAAAATCACTGATTACAGAAATGATTGCAGTTGATTTGCAGCCATTGTCAATGGTAAAGGATGTTGGCTTCAATACCCTAATGGCATATCTAGAATCAGACTTGTTGGACATCTATGAACATTCTGTCATAGATCACTGCAACGATCCATCAAATTGATGAGAAGTGGGACACGAAGTATGTACTGAAAACTGAGAACATGGAGGAGAGGTACACAACGGAGACCCTAAAACAGTATTAATACCATTTTTGCTGAGTGTGTTTAGGACAGCAGTAAGGTTAGCGCCATCTGTTAGTGTTTCCACTAGTTACCACAACCACAATGTTAAAATTGGCTATATCATAGAAATTAATGTAATCTAACATTTTTGGGGGTCTTAATGTAAGGCTAGGATTAGGCATAAGGATAGCGGTGTGGTTCATTTGATGGTTAAGGTTAGAATCACATTTTAAGAAGAACAATTGTAGAAATAGGCAGGCTTTATGACTTTGCAGCTATGGTAACTAGTGACGACCAGTAGGTAGGTATAATCCAGGACTGCGGTAGAATGAACTGCATCTGTGCGCACGTATTAATTGTATATGTGCACGTGTGTGTATAAGTACCTCGTGTACCTCGTTCTCGTGGCTGGAGCCGATGTTGAGCATGGCCATGGGGCTATTGGGGGCGCTGTTTCCTGTGATGAGCTGCTCCGTACGGAGCCGGGGGGAGTGGTGGGGAGGGGGAGGGGAGGGCTGCACCACACCTGCTACTGCATGCACCGTCTGCACAGAGAGGAGGAGAGAGAGAAAGTGTGTGTGTGTGTGTGTGTGTGTGTGTGTGTGTGTGTGTGTGTGTGTGTGTGTGTGTGTGTGGTGTGTGTATGTGTGTGTGTGTGTGTGTGTGTGTGTGTGTGTGTGTGTGTGTGTGTGTGTGTGTGTGTGTGTGAAGAAAGAGGGAAGGGAAAGAGGCAGACAGACAGAGAGAAAGAAAGAAAGACAGGCACAGACAGCGAGGTACCTGCTTGGTGGCGTAGGTGGTGGAGAGGTACTCCTTCACCTGTTGTCTCTGGGACTGGCGGATGTGGTAGTCTGTTGGGTTCTCCAAGTGAGTCTGGACCTGAACACACACAGGTAACACAGCACACCAAGGGTTAATCACGCAGTTCACATCAAACTGCTCATCATTTTAGGCATACATTAGTGAATTCTCTCTTTTAAACATGTCAACAGCTTCATTCAACATTGCGTGTTGGTTGTCCATTGGGTATGACCCACAACAGTAGACCTATGTTGTTCATGGAACCACAACAATGTTCTTGTAATCCTACAGTAGAGCCCATAGTAAAGCCTATAGTAAGTCCCCAGACCTGACCAGGAGTGTAGAGAATAGGGCAAGGGGGGGGACTGTTATGGCTTGGCCTCATTCTTTCACATCAAAGAGCAGAGATCAGCAATTCCTTACGCTCCTACTACTCTAAGAGATGACGACCCCCCCCCCCCCCCACACACACACACACACACACACACACACACACACACACACACTCACGTCAGATTGTATAACACACCAGAGGGGTATACTACACTTTTACATTTTTTGGAAAGGTAAGCTTAAAATGGACATGGCCTAATTGACTGAAAAACCAAAAACACAGTTTAGCTTTCTTAATTAACCAGAAAATCAATAGCTATTCCTGGTTGCTTATCAAAGTTAGCTGGATAAGTCATTGATCCTGCTTTGTAGTACACCCCTCTAGATTATATCAAAATGGGCCTCTGATATTTTGGTCAGTTGAAGTAGGCCTATTTATGGACGTTAATAAGCTACGGTACTGAACGATTAGTGCGTGCCTATTTGTGTGTGTGTGTGTGTCCATGAGTAAGTGTGGGTGTGTTTTTTGACAGCTGAACAACTGTCAGCTTAAAGAGTGTCAGTGACACGTTGCCATGGGCCCACATGGACTAGACAGTAACCGCAACTATTGACATACCAAATTTCTCACTCTGTCAGAACACATTAACTCCACATGCACTAATTGAAAGGAATGACAAGTAGACTGTCTTCAACCAACACTTGTCAACAGTACAGAGGTGGAGATATAGAGTGGAGCATTGCGTGGAGCATTGCTCACTACTTGGAAGAAATTCATTTCAACACTGATGCATAGTTTTAAACACCCACCTTTGCCTCTCCTTACATTTACACACACACTTATACAGTATGAACCCACTACACAGACAGAAACATAGAGACAGTGACAGAGAGACAATGACAGAGAGACAGACCCGTATGTACACTCCACACACTCACACAGATAAGAACATTCACAGTTATCTGTGGAATCAGGCAAAATGTCAGCAAACCTTTATCTCCTTGCCTCTGACATTCAGTATCTTCCTCTCCTGTCTGTCATCTCTCCACACACACACACCATGATGAAGACTGATTCTCCAGCACCCTACCTTGTTGTTGTTCCACCGCATTTTTCTCTTTCTCCCTCTATTTCCCTCTATTTCCCTCTATTTCCCTCTCTTTTCTTCTCTCCTTCTTTGCTGAATCGACCTCTCTCCAGTACAGTCCAGCTAGCAGCACTGATCCAGTCCTGACCACCTCCACTCCTCCCAGGAGGTGCTCAGTGAGGCTGGCTGGCTGGCTGACCCTCAGCAACACGTGAGTGGATTACCCCTACTCCTAAATCCCTGCCTGAACCTCTCCCCTCTTTCACTCTCCATTTTTCTATCCCCTAAATCTCCCCATTCTCTATGAACTCATGTGTATTTTCTTTTTCAAAAATCCCCATTCCCCTTTGTGGCGGCAGGGTAGCCTAGTGGTTAGAGCGTTGGACTAGTAACCGAAAGGTTGCAAGTTCAAATCCCCAGCTGACAAGGTACAAATCTGTCGTTCTGCCCCTGAACAAGGTAGGTTACACACTGTTCCTATGCAGTCATTGAAAATAAGAATTGTCCTTAACTGACTTGACTAGTTAAATAAAGGTAAAATTAAATTAAATTTAAATTCTCTTTTTCACATATCCGCTATCTTCCATTTTCCCTTCTCTATCCCATCTCCCCTCTTGGCACAGTGCACTTCTAATGAATTTAAACGTGAATCCTAATTTAAGATTGGCACATGTACCCAAAATGTTTTCCCAAATCTCCTAATGATATCATTACATGATTTAGGTGAGTCAGAGTTATGTGCCTGTATCTCAAGCTAGTCAGTAGGTTAGGACCACTACAGTAGACCAGGCCGGGGCCAGGAGAGCTGTATTTAGGTGGGTTGGTGTTTGAGATGTGGGTGGGTATTGGGGATGTGGGTGGGTGTTTGATCTGCAGCAGCAGCACAGCGCAAACTAAACCTTCCTTAAGTTTTTCCGCCCATACCCTTCCCTCCCTCCCCTTGACCCTGCCTCCCTCCACCCTCTGATGTGGGTGTTGATTGAATGTGCACGATCCCAGAGGACAAAAACACATCTACTCTATGTCTTACCTTGAGCACCTCAACAGGAACCTGCATGCTCTGGTAGTGTTGTGGAGCGTTGATGGCGGGGCTGGGAGCAGGGGCAGACATACTCTGCTGTTGAATGTACTGCAGCGCCGCATTCTGCTGCTGTTGCCGCTCCCGCTGCTCCTCCTGCTGCAGCTGGTCTCGCATTAGCTGACAATACATACATCAGTCAGTCAGTACATGAATCAGTCCGTCAGTCCATCAACACATCCGTCCATCAGTCAACACATCCGTCAATAAACACATCCGTCCGTCAATAAACACATCCGTCCGTCAGTCAGTCAACGCATCCGTCAGTCAGTCAGTCAATGCATCCGTCAGTCAGTCAGTTAGTCAACGCGTCCGCCAACATCAGCCAGTCAGTCAACACGCCAGTTGGTATGTCAGTCAGTCGCTACATCAGTCAGTATGTCAGTCAACACGTCAGTCAGTACGTAAGACAACAGGTCAGTCAATCAAAACGTCCGTCAGTCAGTCAACACGTTATGCAGTCAACACATCAGGCAGTCAACACGTCAGGCAGCAAGTCTGTCAACATAAGTCTGTGAACATATCAGACAGTACATCAGTCAACATGTCAGCCAGTCAGTACGTCAGTCAACACATCATTCAGTCAACACGTCCGCCCGTCAGTCAGTCAACACGTCCGTCAGTCAGTCAGTCAACACGTCCGTCCATCAGTCAGTCAACACGTCCGTCAGTCAGTCAGTCAACACGTCCGTCAGTCAGTCAACACGTCCGTCCGTCAGTCAGTCAACACGTCCGTCAGTCAGTTAGTATGTCCGTCAACATCAGCCAGTCAGTCAACACGCCAATTGGTACGTCAGTCAGTCGGTACGTCAGTCAACACATCCGTCCGTCAAGAAACACATCCGTCAGTCAATAAACACATCCGTCCGTCAATAACCACATCCGTCTGTCAATAACCACATCCGTCCGTCAATAAACACATCCGTCCGTCAGTCAATAAACGCATCCGTCAGTCAGTCAACATCAGCCAGTCAGTCAACATCAGCCAGTCAGTCAACACGCCAGTTGGTACGTCAGCCAGTCGCTACATCAGTCAGTCAGTATGTCAGTCAACACATCAGTCAGTATGTAAGACAACAGGTCAGTCAGTCAAAACGTCCGTCAGTCAACACGTCCGTCAGTCAGTACATCCGCCAGTACGTCAACACGTCAGTCAGTCAACACGTCAGGCAGCAAGTCTGTCAACATAAGTCTGTCAACATATCAGACAGTACATCAGTCAACATGTCAGTCAGTCAACATGTCAGCCAGTCAGTACGTCAGTCAACACATCATTCAGTCAACACGTCCGCCAGTCAGTCAGTCAACACGCCCGCAATTCAGTCAGTCAGTCAACAAGTCCGCAATTCAGTCAGTCAGTCAACACGTCCGCAATTCAGTCAGTCAGTCAGTACGTCCGCAATTCAGTCAGTCAGTCAACACGTCCGCAATTCAGTCAGTCAGTCAACACGTCCGCAATTCAGTCAGTCAGTCAACACGTCCGCAATTCAGTCAGTCAGTCAACACGTCCGCAATTCAGTCAGTCAGTCAACACGTCCGCCATTCAGTCAGTCAGTCAACACGTCCGCCATTCAGTCAGTCAGTCAACACGTCCGCCATTCAGTCAGTCAGTCAACACGTCCGCCATTCAGTCAGTCAGTCAACACGTCCTCCATTCAGTCAGTCAGTCAACACGTCCGCCATTCAGTCAGTCAGTCAACACGTCCGCCATTCAGTCAGTCAGTCAACACGTCCGCCAGTCAGTCAGTCAACACGTCCGCCAGTCAGTCAGTCAACACGTCCGCCAGTCAGTCAGTCAACACGTCCGCCAGTCAGTCAGTCAACATGTCCGCCAGTCAGTCAGTCAACACGTCCGCCAGTCAACACGTCCATCAGTCAGTCAGTCAACACGTCCATCAGTCAGTCAACACGTCCATCAACATCAGCCAGTCAGTCAACACGCGAGTTGGTACGTCAGTCAGTAGGTACATCAGTCAGGCAACACACCAGTCAGTACGTCAATCAACAGGTCAGTCAGTCAACACGTCCGTCAGTCAGTTAGTATGTCCGTCAGCATCAGCCAGTCAGTCAACACGCCAGTTGGTACGTCAGTCAGTCAGTCAGTCGGTACGTCAGTCAACACATCTGTCAGTCAGTCAACATGTCAGTCAGTACATCAGTCAGCCAACACGTCAGTCAGTCAACAGGTCCGTCAGTCAGTCAGTCAACAGGTCCGTCAGTCAGTCAGTCAACAGATCCATCAGTCAGTCAGTCAGTCAGTCAACAGGTCCGTCAGTCAGTCAGTCAGTCAACAGGTCCGTCAGTCAGTCAGTCAGTCAACAGGTCCGTCAGTCAGTCAGTCAGTCAGTCAACAGGTCCGTCAGTCAGTCAGTCAGTCAACAGGTCAAGCAGTCAGCGCGTCCGTCAAGCAGTCAGCGCGTCCGTCAAGCAGTCAGCGCGTCCGTCAAGCAGTCAGCGCGTCCGTCAAGCAGTCAGCGCGTCCGTCAAGCAGTCAGCGCGTCCGTCAAGCAGTCGTCGCGTCCGTCAGTCAGGCAACACGTCCGTCCGTCAGTCAGGCAACACGTCCGTCAGTCAGGCAACACGTGTTGACTGACATACTGACGAACGTGTTTACTGGCGGATGTGTTGACTGACTGACAGACTAACTGACTGACGGATGTGTTGACTGGTTGACTGACTTGAGTGACTGACGGATGCAACACGTCCGTCAGTCAGTCGGTAAGTCAGTCAGTCAACACATCTGTCAGTCAGGCAACACGTCCGTCAGTCAACACATCCATCTGTCAACACATCCGTCTGTCAACACATCCGTCTGTCAACACGTCCGTCTGTCAACACGTCCGTCAGTCAACACGTCCGTCAGTCAGTCAACACGTCCGTCAGTCAGTCAACACGTCCGTCAGTCAGTCAACACGTCCGTCAGTCAGTCGACACGTACGTCAGTCAGTCAACACGTCAGTCAGTCAACACATCCGTCAGTCAGTCCGTCAGTCAACACGTCAGTCAGTCAGTCAACACATCCGCCAGTAAACACGTCCGTCAGTCAGGCAACACGTCAGTCAGTCAGTCAGTCAGGCAGGCAACACGTCAGTCAGTCAGTCAGGCAACACGTCAGTCAGTCAGTCAGGCAACACGTCAGTCAGTCAGGCAACACATCAGTCAGTCAGGCAACACATCAGTCAGTCAGGCAACACATCAGTCAGTCAGGCAACACATCAGTCAGTCAGGCAACACGTCAGTCAATACGTCTACTGTATACAGTAATACTGAACATGTCTGTTAACCAATCAATCAATTAGTCCAACATATGTTTACCTGCAGACGCAGCCCTACTCGCGAGGCCATGGCTGGAGGGCGAGGGGGGAGGGGGGGGCGTGCAGACGCAGATGCACCACAGTCCAGCCCGAGAGAGAGAGGAAGCTGAAGGAAAAGAGAAAAAAAGTGGTGTTAGAATACTATGTTACAAGGTCACACAGGTCCATCCAGTGTAAGGCCTCATGTCTCAGTGGTCATCAACCCCACCAACCCAAAATCACCATGTCCTTCTAATCATCTACAGACGAAAACTAGACTATCAATCACATTCATTGCTAATGGATCAATTAGTGTAATCAACAAGGACATAATCCACTACCATATCCCTCCAGATATGTACCCCTGTCTCTCAACAGCTCTAAGTCAGGACAGCTCGAACATACAGTAAATATCTGTACAGTACATCAGTCTGTTTATGCTGTATTAGCCAGTCATATGATGTCTAGCCATCTAATGAATAACATCACTCTAAATGTTTCCATACCAGACAATGCCATATATTCACTGTCTGTTAACAAGGAGCTACCCCAGGGCTTTAAAACAGGGGGGACGAGAGGACAACTGGATCACCAGTCACACACACACACACACCAGACATCTATTAGATGTGGTTAGTACCATCTATGGTGTTCACATCATGTAAACATAAACAAGTGACTTTAATAAAAACATGCCACTAGGATGAACGATCTTATTAATTTAGTGAATGACTAGCAAAGTAGCCAGTCTTTCAACATAAGAACATGTCTTTAGGCATCTTTAGAGTAGATAAGGGCCCTATTCAATCATATTAATGTTGACTTCAGGATAAGACAAAGAAAACATATTTACAATTTGAAACTAAAAAGGAATCTCAAGTGCAAGTTACTGTCTTTTCCTCAATGTGGTTTAGATTGAATAACGCCATGCATAGGGAGGCAGTGGAGGATGGGTGGGGAGAGGTTTGGGGAGAAGGGAAGGGTAGGGTGGAAGAACATCAGATAAACCCCCACCAGGCCCAAGCCTTGGGCCGAGGAGCGTAACCATGGTTACCATTGGGGAAGTCATGTGGGAGTCATGTGGTCCTGTTGTTGTGTGGTGGTCATGTGAGCAGCCTTTCGAAGGAAGCACCCTCAACCTCGCCCACCTCCACACCATTCCTTCCTCCACCTCCCACCCACCTGTCTCTCAATTAGGAAAGCCCCAGAGTTCGCCTTTCAGTAGTGTTAAAACTACTCTTTATCTGGTGTTATTCTACCTTCTGGGACAGTTCCTTTCAGAGAAATCAAAGTTGAGTCAATGTCAATAAAAGTGCAGTCGTGGCCTGATAGTGTGTTTCTATCGTCTCATCCAGATGCACAATAAGAAGCCATGCCAGAGGCACCAACCAATCAAAGCAGACTTCTCATCCTTTCATCAGACACACAGCCCATATATGGGCATAGAGAGAGCGCGAGAGAGAAGGGGGGGGGAGAAAAAAAAGCGCATTGTGTGTGAGGTACAATAAGAAGGGCAGCTCCTATTGAGAAGGACTGAGGCCGCCTGTTGTCCGCCGCGTACATTTCAGTGCCTGAGGTGCACACACTGCTCGCTTTGTGCCCACTGGCTGGTCCACACTCACACACACTTTTGACTCCAAGAGCGGTCTACTACAGCGTGACAGCAAAGCCTCAAACTACACACAGTGAACCAACACTCAACTTAGGAGCAAACTAAATCCACTACTGCTGCTATTAACACTACATGCCCTAATGCTATACCACGTTTACTTCTGCAAATACACTACATCAGAAACATGACTTGACCAAGAAAAAAATAAATAAAAAAAACTCTTGTCCACCACTACTACTACCACCAAAACAAAACACTGACAGGCCCTGTGCTCAAGCAGGTTCTTTCCTGCAACTCTAGTCCATCCCATAACTCTAAAAGTACTTGTAAGACAACCCTCACCTCACTGAACATACCCATCCAACACACACAGTGTATTTATACACCCTGACGAATGGGGTGATTACATCTCAAAACTCAAATCGGCTCGGGTAGGAATGCTTGCCAGAGGGAGACAAGTGCCTCTGTGTCCACTCCAAAGTTTAGCTTAGCATTCGTTTAGCTTAGCATGCTAATCTTTCCTGCACATCTGTGATCTAGCAGAGCTTCATATTAGCATGCCTCAATGTGCTCTAGCAGGTTAAGGCTTAGCATATTAGCTAGCAAACCTTTATGTGACAGACAATTCTTTGCTTAGCTTAACGCTAATGCATGCCAACACTCAAGGACATACAGTTGAAGTCGGAAAATTACATACACCTTAGCCAAATACATTAAACTCAGTTTATCACAATTCCTGACATTAAATCCTAGTAAAAATTATCTGTCTTAGGTCAGTTAGGATCACCACTTTATTTTAAGAATGTGAAATGTCAGAATAATAGTAGTGAGAATGATTTATTTAAGCTTTTATTTCTTTCATCACATTCCCAGTGGGTCAGACGTTTACATACAGTCAATTAGTATTTGGTAGCATTGCCTACAAAATGTTTAACTTGGGTCAAATGTTTCAGGTAGCCTTCCACAACCCTCCCACAATAAGTTGGGTGAATATTGGCCCATTCCTCCTTTCAGAGCTGGTGTAACTGTCTCCTTGCTCGCACATGCTTTTTCAGTTCTGCCCACAAATTTTCTATAGGATTGAGGTCAGGACATTGTGCAAGCCACTCCAATACCTTGACTTTGTTGTCCTTAAGCCATTTTGCCACAACTTTGGAAGTATGCTTGGGGTCATTGTCCATTTGGAAGACCCATTTGCGACCAGGCTTTAACTTCCTGACTGATGTCTTGAGATGTTGCTTCAATATATCCACATACTTTTCCTACCTCATGATGACATCTATTTTGTGAAGTGCACCAGTCCCTTCTGCAGCAAAGCACCGCCACAACATGATGCTGCCACCCCCGTGCTTCACGGATGGGATGGTGTTCTTCGGCTTGCAAGCCTCCTCCTTTATCCTCCAAACATAACAATGGTCATCATGGCCAAACAGTTCTATTTTTGTTTCATCAGACCAGAGGACATTTCTCAAAAAAGTACAATCTTTGTCCCCATGTGCAGTTGCAAACTGTGGTCTGGCATTTTAATCGCGTTTTTTGAGCAGTGGCTTCTTCCATGCTGAGCGGCCTTTCAGGTTATGTCGATATAGGACTTGTTTTACTATGGATATAGATACTTTTGTACCGGTTTCCTCCAGCATCTTCACAAGGGTCCTTTGCTGTCGTTCTGTGATTGATTTGCACTTTTCGCACCAAAGTACGTTCATCTCTAGGAGACAGAACACGTCTCCTTCCTGAGCGGTATGAAGGCTGCGTGGTCCCATGGTGTTTATACTTGCGTACTATTGTTTGTACAGATGAACACGGTACCTTCAGGTGTTTGGAAATTGCTCCCAAGAATGAACCAGACTTGTGGAGGTCTACAATTTTTTTTCTGAGGTCTTGGCTGATTTCTTTTGATTTTCCCATTATGTCAAGCAAAGAGGCACTGAGTTTGAAGGTAGGCCTTGAAATGCATCCACAGGTACACCTCCAATTGACTCAAATGATGTCAATTAGCCTATCAGAAGCTTCTAATGACATCATTTTCTGGAATATTCCAAGCTGTTTAAAAGGCACAGTCAACTTAGTGTATGTAAACTTCTGACCCACTAGAATTGTGATACACTGAATTATAAGTGAAATAATTTGGAAAAATTACTTGTGTCATGCACAAAGTAGATGTCCTAAACGACTTGCCAAAACTATAGTCTGTTAACAAGAAATGTGTGGAGTGGTTGAAAAACTAGTTTTAATGACTCCAACCTAAGTGTTATGTAAACTTCTGATTTTAACTGCATGTTCTGTTCCAAATAGAGCCCTTGCTCCTACCCAAAAGTAAACAATTGGGAACATGATACTAAAATAGCGAAACTTTAAACTAGCAGAGACTAGCGCGACATGCTTCAACAGTTCGTGTCTGGCTAAGCTTCCCCACTGGACACCTCCTGAGTCACTTCAGTGCTGCCAATGCATTCTTTCACGCTCTCTCAAACACACTCTGCTCACACCGCCATGATGACATTATTGGTTTATTCGGCTCTCTATTTTGCCGAAGTAGCAGCTATTCTTCCTGGGGTCCACACAAAAAGTTACAAAACAAGTTCACACACACACTTTAAATACAACAATATATAACAAATACAACTAAAGAATAGTGTGTGCAGATTGTGAGTGTTATAGTGTGATAGAGTGGGCCTGTGTGTGTGTGTGTGTGTGTGTGTGTCATTTCACAGTCCCTACTTTGCCATGAGATGTTGTTTTATCCATTTGTTTTATGTCATTTTGCTTGAGTAATTGGAGATGGGCGTTCCATGTAATCATAGCTCTGTATAATACTGTGCATTGCCAAAACACTATATAAAGCCACTACATGTAACCGAACAAAGAAGTTTCAATTCAAACTACATCGTTTTTTTATGATCCCTGATAAAGTTAACAAAATGAAAATATGAATATTACCTATGTGTATGAGGGAGTGTCGACAAATAGGTACTTTATCACATATTTTGTCAATGTCGGAAAATCCAGTCTTTTTGGTCTGAAATTCTCCATGTTATTCAGGACATCACAGGTATTATTATTTAACCAGACCCAGGTCATCTCCTCCTAGGTATTGGTCCTGTGGATACACTCCAATCCTCTCCACTTACTTCTGGCGCTGACAGAGATGGCCATCTCGCTTCGCGTTCCTAGGAAAATATGCAGTATTTCGTTTTTTTGTGATATTTCTTACATTGTTTCCCCAGGAAATCTTAGGTTTTATTACATACAGTCGGGAGGAACTATTGGATATAAGAGCAACGTCAACTCACCAACATTACGAGCAGGAACACGACTTTACCGAAGCGGATCCTTTGTTTGGTCCACCACCCAGGACAATGGATCGGATCCCAGCCGGCGACCCAAAACAACGGCGTCGAAGAAGGGGCAAAAGCAGTGGTCTTCTGGTCAGGCTTCGTAGACGGGCACATCGCGCACCACTCCCGAGCATACTACTCGCCAATGTCCAGTCTCTTGACAACAAGGTAGACGAAATCCGAGCAAGGGTAGCATTCCAGAGACCGCAGAGATTGTAACGTTCTTTGTTTCATGGAAACATGGCTCACTCGGGATACGTCATCAGAGTTGGTACAGCCAGCTGGCTTCTTCACGCATCGCGCCGACAGAAACAAACATCTCTCTGGTAAGAAGAAGGGCGGGGGTGTATGCCTTATGATTAACGAGACGTGGTGTGATCATAACAACATACAGGAACTCAAGTCCTTTTGTTCAACTGACCTAGAATTCCTTTTGGAAATGCCGACCGCATTATCTACCAAGAGAATTCTCTTCGATCATAATCACAGTCGTGTATATCCCCCCCCAAGCAGACACATCGATGGCCCTGAAAGGACTTCATCTGACTATGTAAACTGGAAACCACATATCCTGAGGCTGCATTTATTGTAGCTGGGGATTTTAACAAGGCTAATCTGAAAACAAGGCTCCCTAAATTTTCTCAGCATATCGAATATGCGACCCGGGCTGGCAAAACCCTGGATCATTGCATAAAAAGCCCTCCCCCACCCTCCTTTCGGAAAATCTGACCACAACTCCATTTTGTTGCTCCCAGCCTATAGATAGAAACTAAAACAGGAAGCGCCCGTGCTCAGATCTGTTCAACGCTGGTCCGACCAATCGGATTCCACGCTTCAAGATTGCTTCGATAACGTGGACTGGGATATGTTCCGTATAGCGTCGGACAATAACATTGATGAATACGCTGATTCGGTGAGCGAGTTTTTAAATTTTTATTTTACCTTTATTTAACTAGGCAAGTCAGTTAAGAACAAATTCTTATTTTCAATGACGGAACAGTGGGTTAACTTCCTGTTCAGGGGCAGAACGACAGATTTGTACCTTGTCAGTTCGGGATTTGAACTTGCTGCTAGTCCAACGTTCTAACCACTAGGCTACCCTGCCGCCCCAGTTTATTAGCAAGTGCATCGGTGATGTTGTAACCACAGCGTCTATTAAAACATTCCTGAACCAGAAACCGTGGATTAATGGCAGCATTCCTCGCAAAACTGAAAGCGCGAACCACTGCTTTTAATCAGGGCAAGGTGACCGGAAACATGACCGAATACAAAGAGTGTAGCTATTCCCTCCGCAAGGCAATCAAAGAAGCTAAGCGTCAGTATAGAGACAAAGTAGGGTCGCAATTCAATGGCTCAGACACGAGAGGTATGTGGCAGGGTCTACAGTCAATCACGGACTACAAAAGGAAAACCAGCCCCGTCGCGGACCACGATGTCTTGCTCCCAGACAAACTAAACAACTTCTTTGCTCGCTTTGAGGACAATACAGTACCACTGACATGGCCCGCTACCAAAACTTGCAGGCTCTCCTTCACTGCAGCCAATGTGAGTAAAACATTTAAACGTGTTAACCCTCGCAAGGCTTCCGGCCCAGACAGCATCCCCAGTCGCGTCCTCAGAGCACGCGCTCTTACGGACATATTCAATCAATCCTTATCCCAGTCTGCTGTTCCCACATGCTTCAAGAGGGCCAACATTGTTCCTGTTCCCAAGAAAGCTAAGGTAACTGAGCTAAACAACTACCTCCCCGTAGCACTCACTTCCGTCATCATGAAGTGCTTTGAGAGACTAGTCAAGGACCATATCACCTCCACCCTACCTGACACCCTAGACCCACTCCAATTTGCTTATCGCCCCAATAGGTCCACAGACGACGCAATCGCAATCACACTGCACACTGCCCTAACCCAACTGGACAAGAGGATTACCTATGTAAGAATGCTCTTCAGACTACAGCTCAGCATTTAACATCATAGTACCCTCTAAACTCATCATTAAGCTCGAAACCCTAGGTCTCGACCCCGCCCTGTGCAACTGGGTCCTGGACTTCTTGACGGGCCGCTCCCCAGGTGATGAGGGTAGGTAACAACATCTCCACCCCGCTGATCCTAAACACTGGGGCCCCATAAGGGTGCGTTCTCAGCCCTCTCCTGTACTCCCTGTTCACCCATGACTGCGTGGCCATGCATGCCTCCAACTCAATCATCAAGTTTGCAGACGACACAAGTGGTAGGCTTGATTACCAACAACGACAATACCCTACATTACTCATCTCATATGTATATACTGTACTCTGTGTGACCTTGATAATGTATTGTTAAAACGAGAGGCTGCCTGGATCTTTAACTTAAAGACCCTTGCGCCCTTCGGTCTCAACGTAGACTTTGATCTGAAGCCATTCTTGTGATTATTGTGACTTTGCCATTGTAATTGTTTGTAAGCTTGTGTAGTCAAATTAATCTATGATCGTATGCTATCCATTTGTTGTTTGTATGACATTTTAATATTTGATCATTAACAAATGATATTAGGCCACTCTTGGCCATGATTACAGACACCTGTGTCTTTTGACACTACATAAACGAGTCATCCCGCAGTGTTTGTGATTATACCCTGATGAAGACAGCTTGGCTGTCGAAACATTTTTGGTAATTACATTTTTGCATCTGAGCTCCTAGTGTGCGGCTCTCTTTTATTTTCAAGTATACTGTACTCTATACCATCTACTGCATCTTGCCTATGCCGTTCGGTCATCGCTCATTCATATATTTTTATGTACATATTCATTCCTTTACACTTGTGTGTATAAGGTAGTTGTTGTGAAATTGTTAGGTTAGATTACTTGTTAGATATTACTGCATGGTCGGAACTAGAAGCAAAAGCATTTCGCTACACTCGCATTAACATCTGCTAAATAATGTGTATGTGACAAATAAAATTTGATTTTAAATTGATAGATCATCTTTAAGCAGCAGCAAGGAAATGTAACAAAATGCTGGAAAAATGAACATGCACCCTCCAAAGATGTGTGGTTAGGTCTTTGCGAGGAACTTGCTGACGTTGAGAGAATTACTTCAATCTTGTAACAGACAGCATAGGTATGAAAGTGTCTGGTCAGAGTTTGACATATCGTATCGTTATTCTGTAATTCATGGGATTTTTGTTTGTCTGTTGTTTTTGAGTGGCTTAATCAAAATTGTATCATTCAAACTCTAGAAATAGTTGCTCTATACAGCCAAAATGTACCCTTAACATGTGACTAACTACGCTCCTTAGTAAAGACAGTAAAGATAAGTTGTGTATGTATGGTACATGTTCTTTATGTGATCGTTAATAAAAATGTATGTTTAAAAAAAAAATACTGTGCATTCCCGTGAATTTGTTTTGGACATGGGGACTGTGAAGAGACCCCTGGTGACATGTCTTGTGGGGTATGTATGGGTGTCTGAGCTGTATGTTATCTGATTATGCAGACAATCTGGAATTTTCATCACAGTAATAGTTCTCATAAAAACTAGAAGGGAATCAGTTCATCTCTCGTCAACCCTCAACCAGGAAAAGCTGGCATGCATGTTCTTGATGTTAGTTCTGTGTGTGAAGTTGAGGGCAAGATGTGCTGTTCTGTTTTGAGCCAGCTGCATCCATCTTTGCTGCACTTGACCATATTACTAGACAGTAATCAAGGCGGGACAAGACCAGAGCCTGAACAACTAGTACAGTTGATTTGTGTAAAAACACACTCATAGGGCCCTACACATTCATGCACACCAACACTCACTACATCATTTGCTCACTCACACACACACACACACACACACACACACCTTTACACTGACGACACACACGCACATACACGCTGCTGCTACTCTGTTTATCATACACTGTGTATACTGATAACTAGTCACCTTACCCACCACTATCACTCCAGTATCACTCCACTCCAATATCCCTGCATATTGTAGAGAGCTCCAAGGTCCTTGGCGTCCATATCACTAACAAACTATTATGGTCCAAACACACCAAGTACAGTCGTGAAGAGGGCATGGGCATGGGTCCTCAGATCCTCAAAAAGTTCTACAGCTGCACCATCGACTGGTTGCATCACCGCTTGGTATGGCAACTGCTCGACACGCTGCTGCTACTCGCCGTTTATGATCTACAGTCGTGGCCAAAAGTTCTGAGAATGATACAAATATTAATTTTCAAAGTCTGCTGCCTCAGTTTGTATGATGGCAATTTGCATATACTCCAGAATGTTATGAAGAGTGATCAGATGAATTGCAATTCATTGCAAAGTCCCTCTTTGCCATGCAAATGAACTGAATCCCCCAAAAACATTTCCACTGCATTTACAGCCCTGCCACAAAAGGACCAGCTGACATCATGTCAGTGATTCTCTCGTTAACACAAGTGTGAGTGTTGACGAGGACAAGGCTGGAGTTCACTCTGTTATGCTGATTGAGTTCGAATAACAGACTGGAAGCTTCAAAAGGAGGGTGGTGCTTGGAATCATTGTTCTTCCTCTGTCAACCATGGTTACCTGCAAGGAAACAAGTGCCTTCATCATTGCTTTGCGCAAAAAGAGCTTCACAGGCAAGGATATTACTGCCAGTAACATTGCACCTAAATCAACCATTTTTCAAATCATCAAGAACTTCAAGGAGAGCGGTTCAATTGTTGTGAAGAAGGCTTCAGGGCGCCCAAGAAAGTCCAGCAAGCGGCAGGACCATCACCTGCAGTTGATTCAGCTGCGGGATCGGGGCACCACTAATACAGAGGTTGCTCAGGAATGGCAGCAGGCAGGTGTGAGTGCATCTGCACTAGAGGTCGACCGATTAATCGGAAATCTGTATTTTTGGGCGCCGATTATTATTATTTATTTTTTTATACCTTTATTTACCTAGGCAAGTCAGTTAAGAACACATTCTTATTTTCAATGACGGCCTAGGAACGGTGGGTTAACAGCCTTGTTCAGGGGAAGAACGACAGCTTTTCACCTTGTCAGCTCGGGGGATCCAATCTTGCAACCTTACAGTTAACTAGTCCAACGCAATAACAACCTGCCTCTCTCTCATTGCACTCCACAAGGAGATTGCCTGTTACGCGAATGCAGTAAGCCAAGGTAAGTTGCTAGTTAGCATTAAACTTATCTTAGAAAAAACAATCAATCATAATCACTAGTTAACTACACATTATTGATGATATTACTAGATATTATCTAGCGTGTCCTGCGTTGCATATAATCTGACTGAGCATGCAAGCATACAAGCATACAAGTATCTGACTGAGCGGTGGTAGGCAGAAGCAGGCGCGTAAACATTCATTCAAACAGCACTTTCGTGCGTTTCTTCGTTGTGCGTCAAGCATTGCGCTGTTTATGACTTCAAGCCTATCAACTCCCGAGATGAGGCTGGTGTAACCGAAGTGAAATGGCTAGCTAGTTAGCGCGCACTAACTAGAGGGACGGAAGCTATACTGTTTCACTGGCAATACTAAAGTGCCTATAAGAACATCCAATAGGCAAAGGTTAATGAAATACAAATGGTATAGAGGGAAATAGTCCTATAATTCCAATAATAACTACAACCTAAAACTTCTTACCTGGGAATATTGAAGACTCATGTTAAAAGGAACCACCAGCTTTCATATGTTCTCATGTTCTGAGCTAGGAACTGAAACGTTAGCTTTCTTACATAGCACATATTGCACTTTTACTTTCTTCTCCAACACTTTGTTTTGCATTATTTAAACCAAATTACAAATTGAACATGTTTCATTATTTACTTGAGGCTAAATTGATTTTATTGATGTATTATATTAAGTTAAAATAAGTGATCATTCAGTATTGTTGTAATTGTCATTATTACAAATATATATATATATATATTTATTTATTTACTTACTTATTAAATCGGCCGATTAATCGGAATCGTATTTTGGTACTCCAATAATCGGTATCGGCGTTGAAAACTCATAAATCGGTCGACCTCTAATGTGCACACAAAGTGAGGCAAAGACTTTTGGAGGATGGCCTGGTGTCAAGAAGGGCAGCAAAGAAGCCACTCCTCTCCATTCTGCAAAAGGTACAGGGATTGGACTGCTGAGGACAGGGGTAAAGTCATTTTCTCTGATGAATGTTTGGGGCATCCGGAAAAAAGCTTGTGCGGAGAAAACAAGGTGAGCGCTACCATCAGTCCTGTGTCATGCCAACAGTAAAGCATCCTGAGACCATTCATGTGTGGGGTTGCTTCTCAGCCAAGGGAGTGGGCTCACTCACAATTTTGCCTAAGAACACAGCCTTGAATAAAGAATGGTACCAACACATCCTCCGAGAGCAACTTCTCCCAACCATCCAGGAACAGTTTGGTGACGAACAATGCCTTTTCCAGCATGATGGAGCACCTTGCCATAAGGCAAAAATGATAACTAAGTGGCTCAGGGAACAAAACATCAATATTTTGGGTCCATGGCCAGGAAACTCCCCAGCCTTAATCCCATTGAGAACTTGTGGTCAATCCTCAAGAGGCGGGTGGACAAACAAAAACCCACAAATTCTGACAAACTCCAAGCATTGATTATGCAAGAATGGGCTGTCATCAGTCAGGATGTGGCCCCGAAGTTAATTGACAGCATGCCAGGGCGGATTGCAGAGGTCTTGAAAAAGAAGGGTCAACACTGCAAATACTGACTCTTTGCATCAACTTCATGTAATTGTCAATAAAAGCCTTTGACACTTATGAAACGCTTGTAATTATACTTCAGTATTCCATAGTAACATCTGACAAAAATTAATATTAATATTTGTGTCATTCTCAAAACTTTTGGCCACGACTGTATGCTTATTCACTTTACCCCTACCTACAGTACATGTTACCTTGATTACCTCAACTAATCTGTATCTCCACACATTGACTCGGTAGCGGTAAACCCTGAATACATTTTTTTAAGCAAATATTTTCTTAATTTAAAAAAAATGCTGCATTGTTGGTTAAGGGCTTGTAGGTAAGTAAGCATTTGACAGTATTGTAGTATTTGGCACATGTGACAAATAACACTCAAATTAACATTGTAAACATGGTCCTGGAACTGACTGACCCTGTATATAATCAAATCAAATGCGCCGAAAACAACAGGTGTAGGTAGACCTTACTGTGAAATGCTTAACCAACGATGCAGTTAGGAAAATAGAGTTAAGAAAATATTTACCAAATAAAATTACAATGAGGCTATACAGTGCATTCGGAAATACTTTTTCCACATTTTGTTACATTACAGCCTTGTTCTAAAATGTTTCCTCGGCAATCTACACACAATATCCCATAATGAGAAAGTGAACAGTTTTTAAAAACAAAAAACAGAAATACCTTCTTTAATAAGTATTTCAGCCGCTTTAATATGAAACTCTAAATTGAGCATCCTGTTGAGCATCCTGTTTTCATTGATCATCTTTGAGATGTTTGTTTTTTTCAACTTGATTGGAGACCACCTGTGGTATATTCAATTGATTGGACATGATTTGGAAAGGCACACACACCTGTCTATATAAATGTAGCACAGTTGACAGTGCATGTCAGAGCAAAAAACAAGCCATGAGGTTGAAGGAATTGTCCGTAGAGCTCCGAAACAGGATTGTGTCGAGGCACATATCTGGGGAAGGGTACCAAAACATTTCTACAACATTGAAGGAACACAGTGGCCTCCATCATTCTTAAATGGAAGAAGTTTGGAACCACCAAGACCAGAGCTGGCCGTCCGGCCAAACTGAGCAATCTGGGGAGAAGGGCCTTGGTCAGGGAGGTGACCAAGAACCTGATGGTCACTGACAGAGCTCTTGAGTTCGTCTGTGGAGATTGGAGAACCTTCCAGAAGGGCAACCATCTCTGCAGCACTCCACCAATCAGGACTTTATGGACTTGTTTCAACGTCAACAGTGAAGAGGCGACTCTGGGATGCTGGCCTTCTAGGCAGAGTTGCAAGGAAAAAGCCATATCTCAGACTGGCCAATAACAAATAAAAAGATTAAGATGGGCAAAAGAACAGACACCGGACAGAGGAACTAGAAGGTCAGCACCCCGGAGAAGACTCTTCCCTGTTGACGTTGAGACTGGTGTTTTGCAAGTACTATTTAATGAAGCTGCCAGTTGAGGACTTGAGGCATCTTAGAGATAGGCGTCCCGTCAACGGGACAGTTGTAAATCATGCAGCGCCTTGTCACGATCGCAGATTTTAGAGAAGCAACAAATGTCGGTACATAAGTGTCTAATATCGTCTGAAAGCTTAAATTATTTTTAGTATATCTGCACTGCCCAATTTACAGTAGCTATTACTGTGATAAAATGCCATGCTATTGTTTGATAGCTCCTAACAAAACTTTTCACTGCGATAGGTTTGATAAATTCACCTCTGGAGGTGAAATGTGTGCTTTTGGATTTCCACTCATTCAATTTGCAAAGAAAGGAATCTCTAAAAATCTAACCCTAAACGTTGTTTCAACCAGTCAAATCACGTTCGTATTTATTCCTCAGAGATCATAGAACGGAACCAGACTTCACTATACCCTTAGGGGTGTAGTATATCCTATAGGACACCAAATTTGGTCAGAGAGCGACGCCTTCACTCCACGCCGAAGACGCGGGTGGTCTTCACTTGATCGACTAACTCTGACGAATAAGCACCAATCGGGATCAAACAAAGCTAGCTAGATAACCAATGAGCTGGGCTTTACGGGAGTATCGGGAAACCCCGTATCTGTCGCAAAATGTAGCTGCCCACCTTGTGCGACAGCAAGCCTTTTCCTTTTGGACAAAAATGATAAGAATATGGCAAATTACGAAAACTGTGTTTTGCAAATGTTGAACTTATGTGGCTACTAATACTTGACAAGCTAAATCAAAATCCAAGTATACAGACTTGACCATATTCTTGCAGAAAAATGTAATGTGAATGTAAATGTCTCCTTCACAATTTGCCCAAATGTACCTAGGTGACATCACACTAAATGTCATGTAGCTCGCTCATACCTCAAGTTATCCGTCTGAAACTTTGCACATACACTGCCAGAGTGTCTGTCTAGATGTGGGACCTGTGGTAGAAAAAAGAAAATGGTTGTTTTTTCATTGTATTTTCTATTACCATAACTATTGTGTTATATTCTCCTACATTCAATTCACATTTCCACAAACTTCAAAGTGTTTCCTTTCAAATGCTACCAAGAATATGCATATCCTTGCTTCAGGGCCTGAGCTACAGGCAGTTAGATTTGGGCACACTCCATCACTCAGACATAATTTACAAACAAATAATTTGTTTAGTGAGTCGGCCAGATCAGATGCAGTAGGGATGACCAGGGATGTTTTCTTGATAAGTGTGTGAATTGGACAATTTTCCTGTCAAAATGTAACGAGTACTTTTGGGTGTCAGGGAAAATGTATGCAGTAAAAAGTGATTTTCTTTCGGAATGTAGTGAAGTAAAAGTTGCCAAAAATATAAATAGTAAAGTAAAGTACAGATACCCCCCCCAAAATACTTAAGAATTACTTTAAAGTATTTTTTACTTTACACCACTGCATTCACTAAACCCTAAACCTCAACTAAAATATTGTAAATTGCCTGGAGTAACCCTGTATGTCATGGTAACTGTCATGGTCAAAACATACTGATACAACAGTAGCTAAGATGGGGAGAAGTCTGCCCATAATAAAGCACTGCTCTGCCTTTAACAACACTATCAACAAGGCAGGTCCTACAGGCCCTAGTTTTGTTTGCACCTGGACTACTGTTCAGTCGTGTGGTCAGGTGGCACAAAGAGGGACAGGAAAATTACAATTGGCTCAGAACAGGGCAGCACGGCTGTTAGGGAGCTAACAATGATTTGCATGTCAATCTCTCATGGCTCAAAGCGGAGGAGAGTGATTTCATCACTACTTGTTTATGTAAGAAGTGTTGACAAGCTGAATGCACTGGGCTGTCTTTAATTAAAGGGGGCACTCTTTTTATGTTTGGAAAAATAATGTTCCCAAAGTAAACTGCCTATTTCTCAGGACCAGATGTTAGAATATGCATATAATTGACGGATTAGGATAGAAAACACTTTAAAGTTTCCAAAACTGTCAAGATATTGTCTGAGTATAACAGAACTGATATTGCAGTCGAAACCCTGAGGAAAATCCAATCAGGAAGTGCCTCTTATTTTGAAACCTCTCTGTTCCTATGCATGCCTATCCTCCATTTAAAGGAATGTCAACCAGATTCCTTTTTCTGTGGCTTTCCTAAGGTGTCAACAGTCCTTAGACATAGTTTCAGGCTTTTATTTCGAAAAATTAGCATGAAAGATCACATTGCGTAGGTGGATAGGTGGGGGCTCTCAGAGTGAGTTTTTGCGCTACAGAGTAAAGCCGCCATTGTAGGTTTTTCAATAACAGCGGGAGGAACACACTCGGTTGATATATTATCGAATATATATTTTAAAAAATACCTGAGGAATGATTATAAAAAACGTTTGATATGTTTCTGTGGACATTATGAAGACTATTTGGAATTTCCGTCTGTGTTGTCGTGACCGCTCTTTTCTGTGGATTTCTGAACATAACGCGACAAACAAACGTCGGTATTTTGGGTGTAAAAATAATCTTTATGGAACAAAAGGAACATTTGTTGTGTAACTGGGAGTCTCGTGAGTGAAAACATCTGAAGATCAAAGGGTAAACAGTTAATTTGATTGCTTTTCTGGTTTTCGTGACCAAGCTTCCTGATGCTAAGTGTACATGATGTTATGCTATCAATAAACACATTCATTCTTTCCTTTACACGGATCAGTCGTCCTGGTCCCTTTGCAGAAAAACAGCCCCAAAGCATGATTTTTCCAGCCCCATGCTTCACAGTAGGTACGGTGTTCTTTGGATGCAACTCAGCCTTCTTTGTCCTCCAAACACGACGAGTTGAGTTTTTACCAAAAAGTTATATTTTGGATTAATCTGACCATATGACATTCTCCCAATCTTCTTCTGGATAATCCAAATGCTCTCTAGCAAACTTCAGACGGGCCTGGACATGTACTGGCTTAAGCAGGGGGACACGTCTGGCACTGCAGGATTTGAGTCCCTGGCGGCGTAGTGTGTTACCGATGGTAGGTTTTGTTACTTTGGTCCCAGCTCTCTGCAGGTCATTCACTAGGTCCCCCCGTGTGGTTCTGGGATTTTTTCTCACCGTTCTTGTGATCATTTTGACCCCACGGAGTGAGATCTTGCGTGGAGCCCCAGATCGAGGGAGATTATCAGTGGTCTGGTATGTCTTCCATTTCCTAATAATTGCTCCCACAGTTGATTTCTTCAAACCAAGCTGCTTACCTATTGCAGATTCATTCTTCCCAGCCTGGTGCAGGTCTACAATTTTGTTTCTGGTGTCCTTTGACAGCTCTTTGGTCTTGGCCATAGTGGAGTTTGGAGTGTGACTGTTTGAGGTTGTGGACAGGTGTCTTTTATACTGATAACAGGTTCAAAAACAGGTGCCATTAATACAGGTAACGAGTGGAGGACAGAGGAAATTAAAGAAGAAGTTACAGGTCTGTGAGAGCCAGAAATCTTGCTTGTTTGTAGGTGACCAAATACTTATTTTCCACCATAATTTGCAAATAAATTCATAAAAAATCCTACAATGTGATTTTCTGGATTTTCCTCCCTCATTTTGTCTGTCATAGTTGAAGTGTACCTATGATGAAAATTACAGGCCTCTCTCATCTTTTTAAGTGGGAGAACTTGCACAATTGGTGGCTGACTAAATACTTTTTTGCCCCACTGTATTTAGCTGTGTAATGTTGTATGATGTACTATTTTATCTTTTGGCAGCAGCTAAATGGGGATCCCTAATAAATACAGTCTCATTTCCACATCTCACTTAGTGACACACTGTTACCGGCAGCAGGTTCTCCCACTAAGCCCTCCAATTGCCTGGCATACACTTGGTTTCGCAGGCATCTGTGACGCGGTGGGAGCACAAAGCGGCCATTGTGTGCCAGACACTGATGTCACAGCGGCTCAGCTTCAAAGCTCTCTTTATATTGGATAATAACAACAGAACCCTGTGAGTTCGTATTTAGAATTTGTCGTCGCACATTGAGATTCATGGTAGCAAGTACGATTCACAAATGTGCAATTACATTTTGCAAAATTATATGTGTGAAATGTAACAACGGTGGCAAACTTGACATTTTAATACATTCAATAAGATTTGAAAGCATAATTTTCCGATTTATTACTTGTCCATTTACGACTATGAATATTCTGCTGTGAATCAAAACTACACTTTTTTTTTTTTAGCTGTGCACGCTCTGAGTTCCGTCACATTACCAAGATATTTGTAAGTTTGTAGAAAGATATTTACTAGTAAAAAAAATGGTTTGAGCAGCTTGGGGTGTAGGACCTTTTACTTCTGACCAATCAGCCAAAACCACAGTATAAAATTGCTGCAAACATTGGCTGAAATGTTCCAATCAATCAAATCTCAGGAAGTACCTTGGAGGAAAAGTATTAACGCTACTCGGCCCGAAGTACTAGAATTAAACAATCTATTTTATGTGTACATCGATTTTTTGACAGTAGTTTGTTTAACTTGTGAAATACAAAATGTTATAATTCAGAACTAAATTAACAGCAGCTAATGCTAGCTAGCTGGCTTCTGACATTCAACCCATGATACAAGTTTATCAACTTACTAGCTTCATCAGGCGGCTATAGATGCGAGGGGAAAACAAATCATAATATTTTCTAGTTAACCATCTGTTTGATAAAGTTGATATACATGCATTTAGCAAGCTCGCTAAATTGACACTTGTTCTTGGAGTTTATTGACAAGGTTAGATATAACTAGATCCACACGTTATTCTCTATCATGCAGAATTGTAAGCTTTTAACTTGAGAAGCTCATTCAATAGTACAGACGTGGGTGATTTCTGTCCCAGGGTACTGAACTGTGTGCAAGTTTTTGATCAATTTAGACCACAGTTAGTTGAATGAGGTGTTAGGGAAGTGCTGGTACAAAATCCTGTACACTCCTGTGTATATAAAAATGTTTAAAAAAAAGAACTTGTGGCTGTCATGACTTCAATTGACTAAATACAGGTACCATTATTTGTATTAAATCTATGCAGGTTTGTCATCAGATTTACAGGAGCCTGGTGGAGATGGTGCCTTCAGAAAGTATTCAGATCCCTTTACTTATTCCACAACTTATGTTTCAGCCCCAATTGAAAATGGATTAAATCAATTTCTCTTTCACCCAACTAAACACAATACCCCATAATGACAAAGTATACCCATAACATGATGCAGCCACCACCATGCTTGAAAATATGAATAGGTGTGTTGTGTTTGCCCAAAACAGAACACTTTGTACTCAGGACAAAGTTAAATGTCTTTGCCACGTTTTTTTGAAGTTTTACTTTAGTGCCTTATTGCAAACAGGATGCATGTTTTGGAATATTTTTATTCTGTACAGACTTCCTTCTTTTCACTCTGTCATTTAGGTTAGTATTGTGGAATAACTAATGTTTTGATCCATCCTCAGTTTTCTCCTATCACAGCCATTAAAAAACTAACGGTTTTAAAGTCACCTTTGGCCTCATGGTGAAATCCCTGAGCAGATCCTGAGTTAGGAAGGATGCCTGTATCTTTGTAGTGACTGGGTGTATTGATACACAATGCAAAGTGTATTTGATAACTGCACCATGCTCTTAGGGATACTCAATGTCTCCTTTTTTTAACCCATCTACCAATAGGTGCCCTTATTCGCAAGGCATTGGAAAACCTCCCTGGGCTTTGTGGTCGAGTCCGTTTGAAATTCACTGCTCGACTAAAAATGACCTTACAGATAATTGTGTGTGAGGGGTACAGAGATTAACATGATTTTTTGAATAAGTACCTAAACACCATCATGCAATTTATGTGAATTGTTAAGAACATTTCAAATCCTGAACTTATTTAGGCTTGCCATAACAAAAGGGTTGAATACTTATTGACTAAAGGCATTTCAGCTTTTCATTTGTAAATATTTCTAAAAACGTAATTCCGCTTTTATATTAATGGGTAGTGTGTAGGCTAGTGACACAAAAACAACACTTTACCCGTTTTATATTCAGGCTGTAGCACAGCAAAATGTGGAAAATGTCAAGGAGTGCGACTACTTTCTGAAGGGACTGTAGATACAACCATACTCCAAGGCATGAGTCCTGCAGGACATTTCCCTGCATCCAGGTTAAAGTCACTAAGTCATGCATATTTTAAAAATAGATTTATAATACTCCACTCTCATGAGCAGTGGAAAAGCCCTACGCATCATGAACATGTTTTCTCCTGGAGTCACTCCCTGTCAGAGACTCAGAGGGTTTGGCAGGAGGCCTTTGGCCAATGGGAGGTCGAGGGGCTGGGGGTTTAGGGAAAATAAGAGCGAAGCTAGACATGAAGAACCACAGAGTAAGGCTGCCTTTAAACCAAAATGCATGAAACGAATGTCCAACACAGTTGTTTGGCCAAGAAAAAAAACACTGTTCTATGTTTTTTTAATTGGTTGAAGGATGCTCTTTGGCAACTTTTCTGACAGACAACACAACGCCTCCCCCTGAAAACACTCCTCCTTTCGAAAGCCATTGGGGCACTATGTCTTTTACACATCCATTTGTCTGATTGGAAGGTACCCTTAATCTGTAGTCCTCAACAATATAGAACGCAGCATACAGGGATGATTTCTGTATTTTCAAAATTGCATATCTTTAAAACTTGAGTGCTGACAAGCAAAACATTGCGACTATGGCAACAATGTTGAATGAAACAAATACCAAAAGGATAGATTGTGTGTGGAATTGTCCTTTAACTCTTGCTCTCTGACAACTGGATTCAGTACCTCGATCCATATTTCGACAGGAGCTACAGAGAGAATATTCCAAGTAGCTCCAGAGCCGTCTGACCTGCGACCTCTTCAGAGCAGAGAAGTTAGCGCCGCTGGTGGAAGAAAACTTTCTGTACTGTAGAAACCTCCTTCGCTATGACTGTCTGTGTGATGACATATAGCATACATTATTATCCAGGGCCACTGGTTGAATTGGATTTACTGTGCTCACTCAAACTCATGCCATCTCGTCCCTCAAAGTCTCCCAGACAAACTAACATGTGTCCCCAGCTGGGTCATGGCACCCTAGATCAGGGTTTCCAAAAACTCAGTCCTGTTACAAAACACTACCTTATTCATAATAGAAATGTGAGGAAAATGCTAACTACTTTTGTAACTTAAACCTCAAAAACAACATGCAGACCTTCTCCATCAAGACAACACCTACCTATGACTCCAAAATTTTAACAAAAATCAATGCAAGTCTCATGTCCAGGGTGAATACATTTTTATTCATGTACAACTGAACAAAAATATAAAACATGTAAAGTGTTGGTCCCATGTTTCATGAGCTGAAATAAAATATCCAAGAAATGTTCCATGCGCACAAAAAATGTCTCTCAGATTGTGCACAAATTTGTTTACATCCCTGTTAGTGAGCATTTCTCCTTTGCCAAGATAATCCATCCAGAAGACAGGTGTGGCATATCAAGAAGCTGCTTAAACAGCATGATTATTACACAGGTGCACCTTGTGCTTGGTACGATAAAAGGCCAATCTAAAAAGTGCAGTTGTGCCACACAACGCCACAGATGTCTCAAGTTGAGGGAGCGTGCAATTGGCACGCTGACTGGAGGAAAGTCTATCAGAGTTGTTGCCAGAGAATTTTAATGTCAATTTCTCTACCATAAGCTGCCTCCAACATCATTTTAGAGAATTTGGCAGTATGTTCAACCGGCCTCAACCATAGACCACATGTAACCACACCAACCCAGGACCTCCACATCTGGCTTCTTCACCTGTGGGACCAGCCACCCGGACAGCTGATGAAAATGTGAGTTTGCACAACCTGTTAAATGACTCAGGGAAGCTCATATGCTCACTCATCATCCTCACCAGGGTCTTGACCGGACTTCAGTTCAGCAGTGGGCTCACTTTTGATGTCCGCTGGCACGCTGGAGAAGTGTGAACTTCACAGACGAATCCTGTTTTCAACTGGACCGGGCAGATGACAGTGTGTGGCAGCGTGTAGGTGAGCCGTTTGCTGACGTCAACATTGTTAACAAAGTGCCCCATGGTGGCAGTGGCGTTATGGTATGGGCATGCATGAGCTACGGACAACGAACACAACTGTATTTTATTGATGACAATTTGAATGCACCGAGAAAGCATGAAATGATCCTGAGGCCCATTGTCGTGCCATTCTTACGCCACCATCACGTTTCAGCATGATAATGCACGGCCTCATGTCGAAAGGATCTGTACACAATTCCTGGAAGCTGAAAATGTCCCAGTTCTTCCATGTCACAGCATGATAGCGAGATTACAATAAATACATGATTAGCAATTACAGCACGTAGCTGAAGAATCCAACCATTTTGTTAGTGTCATTGATATAAATGGGCAATTCTCATACAATATCCAGTTCAGAAGAATTGCCTGTAATACCTCTAGGGTCCTTGTGGTTGTCTGGCAGCATTCTGCTTTTTAGTGATCTTACTCCCTCTCCACCCAAAATGCTGTATCAAAAACATGAATAACAATAAGCCTGGTCATTCAGTAATTTGGCCAACTAGGTTAATTAAACACTCATGTAAATGTGCACAAGCCTATTCAGGCAACTTTTCCAAAACAACACAGCTATGTGCAGAATGGGCCTTTTTCTTGACAACCTTTTCAGTCACCAATTAATCAATAAACAGGCAGCGGAATGAAGTAGTTTGACAAAAAGTGTTCAAAAGTCAGCAACAAGTCTTTAAAACAGCAAATAGTTATTTTCTAGAAAGCCAACATTATTAGCTACAGTGATGGTGGAAGTCGTCCCCCCCAAAGCACTTTCAATTTAGCATTTATAGTTGAAGTCAGAAGTTTACATACACCTTAGCCAGATACATTTCAACAAAGTTTTTCACAATTCCTGACATTTAATCCTAGTAAAAATTCCCCGTCTTAGGTCAGTTAGGATCACCACTTTATTTTAAGAATGTGAAATGTCAGAATAATAGTAGAGATAATGATTTATTTCAGATTTTATTTCTTACATCACATTCCCAGTGGGTCAGAAGTTTACATACACTCAATTAGCATTTGGTAGCATTGCCTTCAAAATGTTTAACTTGGGTCAAACATTTACGGTAGCCTTCCACAAGCTTCCCACAATAAGTTGGGTGAATTTCAGCCCATTCCTCCTGACAGAGCTGGTGTAACGGAGTCAGGTTTGTAGGCCTCCCTGCTCGCACATGCTTTTTCAGTTCTGGCCACACATTTTCTACAGGATTGAGGTCATGGCTTTGTGATGGCCACTCCAACACCTTGACTTTGTTGTCCTTAAGCCATTTTGCCACAACTTTCGAAGTATGCTTGGGGTCATTGGCCATTTGGAAGACCCATTTGTGACCAAGCTTTAACTTCCTGACTGATGTCTTGAGATGTTGCTTCAATATATCTACATACATTTTCCTACCTCATGATGATATCTATTTTGTGAAGTGCACCAGTCCCTCCTGCAGCAAAGCACCCCCACAACATGATGCTGCCACCCCCGTGCTTCACGGTTGGGATGGTGTTCTTCAGCTTGCAAGCCTCCCCATTTTTCCTCCAAACATAACGATGGTCATTATGGCCAAACAGTTCTATTTTTGTTTCATCAGACCAGAGGACATTTATCCAAAAAGTATGATCTTTGTCCCCATGTGCAGTTGCAAACCGTAGTCTGGCTTTATGGCGATTTTGGAGCAGTGGCTTCTTCCTTGCTGATCGGCCTTTCAGATTACGTCGATATAGGAATTTTTACTGTGAATA